>NW_026975051.1:0-240476 GCF_030014295.1 Loxodonta africana
CAAATACATGGAAACTAAATAACAACCTGCTTAAAAACCAGTGGGTAATAAAAGGTATCAAAGACAGAACTAAAAAAAATTCAAAGTCTCAAATGAGAAAGGAAACATACCAAAACCTTTGGGACACAGCAAAGGCAGTGCTCAGAGGTCAATAGTGATAGATGCACACATCAAAAACGAAGAAAGGCACAAACTCAAAACACTAGCTATACAACTTGGACAAACGGAAAGAGAAGAGCAGAAGAAGTCCACAGCCATGAAAAGAAAGGAAATAATAAAAATCAGAGAGAAGTGAATGAAATAGAAAATAGAAAGAAGCAACAAAACCAAGAGTTGGTTCCATCAAAAGATCAACAAAGTCAACAAACCATTGGTCAAACTGACAAAAGAAAAACAGGTGAAGACAAAAACAACCCAAAGAAGAAATGAAACAGGGGACATTACAACAGACTTAACTGAAATAAAAAGGTTCATAACAGAGTACTATGAAATCTATACTCCAACAAATTTGAAAACCTAGAGGAAATGGACAAATTTCTAGAAACACACTATCTTCCTAAACTAACATAAACTGAGGTCTAAAATCTGGACAGACCCATAACGAGAAGAGATTGAAAAGGTAATAAAAAAAAACTTCCAATAAAAACAGCCTTGGCTCAGATGGCTTCACTGGAGAATTCTACCAAACATTCAAAGAAGAATTCACAGTAGTACTACTAAAACTATTTCAGAACATACAAAAGGAAGGGATACTTCCTAACTGATTCTATGAAGACAGCATAACCCTGATACCAAAATCAGGCAAAGACACCACAAAAAAAGGAAAATTACAGACCAATATCTCTCATGAATATAGATGCAAAAACTCTCCACAAAATTCTAGCCAATAGAATTGAGCATCATATTAAAAAAAAAAAAAACAAAAAAACACCATGACCAAGTGGAATTCATACCAGGTATGCAACAATGATTCAACATTAGAGAAACAGTCAATGTAATCCACCACATAAATAAAACAAAAGAATCACATGGTCATCTCAGTAGACTCAGAAAAGTCATTAGATATAGTATAACACCCATACCTGATAAAAACTCTCAATAAAATAGGTTTAAAAAGGAAATTTCTCAACATAATAAAGGGCATCTAAACAAAACCAACAGCCAACATCATTCTCAACAGACAGTGGCTGAAAACATTCCCCCTGAGAACAGGAACAAAACAAGGATGCCCTTTATCACTACTGCTATTAAACATTGTGCTAGAAGACCTACCTACAGCAATAAGAAAAAGAAATAAAGGACATACAAATAGGCAAGGAAGAAGTAAAACTATCCCTATTTGAGGATGATATTATACTGTACACAAACCTCCTCAAAGATACACAAGAAAACTACTGGAACTCATAGAAAAATTCAGCAGTATAGCGGGATACAAGATAAACATACAAAAAAAGTTGGATTCCTAAACACCAATAAAAAGAACATGGAAAAGAAAATGAGTAAAGCAAAACAATTTAATATAAGTCCTAAAAAAATAAAATGCTTAGGCATAAATCTAACCAGGGATGTATAGGACATATACAAAGAAAACTACAAAATCCTACTGCAAGAAACCAAAAGAGACCTACATAAATTCAAAAACATACCATGTACATGGATAGGTAGACTCAACATTGTGAAAATGTCGATTCTACCCAAAGCAATCTGCAAGTACAATGCAATGCCAGTCCAACAGCATTCTATAACAAGATGGAAAAACTAATCATTAAATTTATTTGGAAAGGTAGAGGCCACAGATAAGTAAATCACTATTGAAGAAGAAGAATAAAGCAGGAGGCCTCATACTATTTGACCTCAGAAACTGCTCTACAGCTACAATAGTCAAAACAGCCTGGTATTGGTACAATGACAGACACAGTAATCAATGGAATTGAATCAAGTATGCAGATGTAAATCCATCCACCTATGGTCAATTGATCTTCAACAAAGGCCCAAAGTCCACTAAATGGGGAAAAGACAGTCTTTCTAACAATTAGTGCTGGAAAAACTAGATGTCCATCTGTAAAAAATGAAACAGGACCCATACTTCACACCATACAAAAAACTAATTCAAAATAAGTCAAAGACCTAAATAAGAAATCAAAAGCTATAAAGATCATAGAAGAAAAAAGGTCAACACAAGAGTCCCTAATACATGGCATAAATGGCATACAAACCATAACCAACAATACGCAAACACCAGAAGATAAGCTAGTAACTGGAATCTTCTAAAAATTAAACACTTATGCTCATCAAAAGATTTCACCAACCCAGTAAAATGAGAACCTACAGACTTGGAAAAAAAATTGGCCATGACGAGTCCAACAAAGTTGCAATCTCTAAATTCTGTAGGAAAATCCAGCACCTCTACAACAAAAAGACAAGTGAACCAATTAAAACATGGACAAAGTATATGAACAGATACCTCTCTAAAGAAGACATTCGCATGGCTAATAGACACATGAGAAAATATTTGCAATCGCTAGCCATTAGAGAAACATAAACGAAAACTACAATGAGACACCATCTCACCCCAACATTACTGGCACAAATCAAAAAAAAAAAAAAAAAAAAACAGAAATTAATATTCCAGAGGTTGCAGGGAGATTGGAACTCTTATGCACTGCAGGTGGGAATGCAAAATGGTACAACCATTTAGCAAAAAGATATGGTGGCTTCCTTAAAAAACTAGAAATAGAAATACTACATGATCCAGCTATCCCACTTCTGGGAATATATCCTAGAGAAATAAGAGCCATCATACAAACAGACATATGTGCACCCATGTTCATTGCGACATTATTAACAATAGGAAAAAGATGGACACAACCTAAGTGCCCATCAACAGAAGAATGGATAAACAAACTATGGTACATACACAAATGAAATACTATGCAATAATAAAGAACAATGATGAATCTGTGAAACATCTTACAACATGGATGAATCTGGAGGACATTATGCTGAGTGAAATTCAATCATGAAAGGACAAATACTGTATGAGATCACTGTTAGAAAAACTCATGGAAAGGTTTACACACAGAAAGAAACTATGATGGTTACGAGGGAGAAGAGTGGGGAGGAAAAATCACTAAACAATAGGTAAGTGGTAAATTTGGTGAAAGGTCAGATAGTACACAATGCTAGGAAAGTCAGCACAACTTGACCAAGGCAAGGCCATGGAAGCTTCATAGACACATTCAAACTCCCAGAGGAACGGAATTACTGGGCTAGGGGCTGGGGACCATAGTCTCAGGGGACATCTAGCTCAATTGGCATAACATGATTTATAAAGAAAATGTTTTATATTCTACTTTGGGGAGCAACCTCTTGGGTCTTAGAAACCTGTGAGCGGCTATCTAAGATACTTCTCTGGTCAAGAGAGAATGAAGAGAACGAAAGACACAAGGGAAAGATTAGTACAAAGGACTAATGGACCACAAGTACCACGACCTCCACCAGACTGAGTTCAACACAACTAGATGGTGCTCAGCTACCTAGACCAGCTGCTCTGATAGGGATCACAATAGAGGCTCCTGGACAGAGCTGGAGATAAATGTAGAACAAAATTCTAACTCACAAAAAAAGAGCAGACTGACTGGTCTGACAGAGAGGAATGGAAATAGAGAACTCAAGAGTGAGAAGTGGACAGTGATGACATGTCGTGGGGTTGGCAATCAATGTCACAAAACAATATGTGTATTAATTGTTTAATGAGAAGCTAATTTGCTCTGTAAACCTATAGCACAATAAAAAAAAAGATCTATAATGACAACAACAACTCAAAAGATTAGATAGGAATCTTAGGGAACAGTGAGTTTATGTTGATGGGGGAGGAAGAACCCAGAAAATGAGGGTGAGAATGGTTGCACAACTTGAAGAATGTAATCAATGTCACTGAGTTGTACATGTAGAAACTGTTGAATTGGTGTATGTTTTGCTATGTATATTCCCAATGACAACAACAACAAAATAATTAAAACAAAAAACAAGGGAAAAAAAAAGAGCTTGGCTGCTAACGAAAAAGTTGGCAGTTCAAATCCAAAGCAGCTCCTTGGAAACCCTATGGGGCAGTTCTACTCTGTCTAGGGTCGCTATGAGTCAATATCGAATCAAGGGTAACAGATTTTTTTTTTTTTTTTGGTTTATAACTTCAAAAATTGCCTCTCCTTTTTTTTTTTTTCTTTTCTCTTTCTGGAACCCCATTAGTCCATCTGGTAGAAGTTCTCACCTTATTCTCTTTGTCTCTTACCCTCTTCTCTAGTTTTCCTTTAGTATTTCTCAAATATTCACTCCTCTGAGTTCTGTTCCAGTACACTACCTCTTTCTTTGGCTGTGTTAATCTGCACTTAAACTCCTCCACTGAGTTATTAAGGAGTACTTTAAATATCAGATTTTTTTCCTCAGTAATTCTAAGAACTTGAATCAAAATTACAATTCTTACTGTGATCTTTTGAATATATTAAGCATAGCTAATTTAACATTTGTGCCTTTTGAGTCTATTTTCTATAGCCACTCTTCCTCTGTTTTTGTTGTTAGCTTTGTTTGATTTTATTTATATTGCTTTATCTGCTCATGTGCCAGGTATTGTTTCTGATAGATAGGAGTTGTGTGACAAAGTTATAGAAATATAGTGGTGTTTAGGGCAATGATATCTTCCCACAGAGATTTTATGCTTTTTTCTAGCAGATGATTAGGGACACTAATATTCAAAGGCATATTAATCTAAATCCATGACTTGACGTACTTTGAAGCTTTTCTTTAGGGTAAAGGCTATCTTCTCCCCACTCTTATTTCTACGGCTTAACCTTTTAGATAAACTTTGAAAGTATAAAAGTTTTCTAGCTTCACAAATTTGGCAAGTCCTACACTCCAGTTTTTCTTCTCTAACCTGCTAGGAATGATTTCCTGATTTATCTGTTCAGCTACCTCTTCCATTATGGGCAGGGAAAAGGGACCTCCTTTGCTGGGATTATCATTCTGAATTCTTTAATATATTGTATTTTAATCCTAAAATACTTTGCTTTTTTTTTTACTTTCCAATATCTTCAATAAAATTTATTATTTTTGCTTTCCTATTGTTTCTGTGCAAAGATTGTCCTGAACTAACTGAGAGTGAATACACTTGTTATCTACGTTTTCAGATCTACCCTGAGGATAAACAACTGAGCCAATGCATCTGAGGCTGAGCGAGTTTAACAAACAGTTCTAGATGTCTTTTTAATTAATCAACGGGATGGTATACCATTCCTTGGCCTAGTGTACTGTCATAAACCATAATTTTCATGAGAAAATTCACTTAAGTGTATTTCCTCATTCATCTGAACTTGGAAGCTGGTTCTTCTACTGTATTAACTTACAAAGATATGAAAAAT
This sequence comes from Loxodonta africana, assembly GCF_030014295.1. NCBI lineage: Eukaryota > Metazoa > Chordata > Mammalia > Proboscidea > Elephantidae > Loxodonta > Loxodonta africana. The sequence goes on from NW_026975051.1 coordinate 5,415, forward strand.
GGAAATAGTGCCAAGCTGTTTTCATGTCTTTGTAAGAGAATGCTAAGAAAATTTTCTTCTGTGTTGGCATTGTGGTTGACTTTCCAAAGCTACAAAAATCAAATCCTCGTGTCTTAATTATCTTGTCCTGCTATAACAGAAATACAATAAGTGGGTGACATTAACAAACACATTTATTTTCTCACATTTTAGGAGGCTAGACAGAAGTTTGAATTCAGGGCACCAGCTCTGGAGGAAGGCGTTCTATCTGTGTCTCTTCGAGGGGTAGGTCCTTGTCTCTTTTCAGCTTCTGTTCCTTGGTTCCTTGGTGATCTTCAAGTGGCATGGTACCTACCTTCTCCCAACTATGCTTGCTATCCCTGGCTTAATCTGCTCTTTTATATCTCAAAAGGGATTGATTTAAGACACATCCTACATTATTGGAAAACCTGGTGGTGCAGCGGTTAAGAGTTCCGTTGCTAACCAAAAAGTTGGCAGTTTGAATCCACCAGCCACTCCTTGGAAACCACGTGAAGCAGTTCTACTTTTTCATATAGGGTTGCTATGAGTCAGAATAGACTCAATGGCAATGTTTTTTTTTGTTTGTTTCTTTTTGCTACATTATTAACACAACGAAAAAACACATTCCCATATGGAATTATAACCACGGGTAGAGGGGTTAGGATTTGCAACAGATATTTTGGGGCAGACACAATTCAATTTATAACACCCTACAATCAAGATAATTTTGGGGTCAAGCAACCATTACAGAGCTAAATAACTGGCAGTTGGACAGATTCTGCTACCAGAAACCATTATCTAGAATCTCTCATTATTCCGTATACAGTGGAGTTTGCTAAAAGAGAAAGATTAATGGAACCATGTCATCATCAGCTTAGAAACGATTTTCCCTCCATTTTCTGTGAATGTTGCAACCTGACAATGACTCTCAAGGTCAAGTATAACAGGTCTTAGAGAACCAGATACATGAATATGCAGTGCTTCTGAGAATGACAGGCTTCTCTTTACGATGATTTGGTATATCACACTGTATTTGCTGCTCTGCCCTCTCAATTTGAGTAGAAGAGAAAGAGAATTTCAGAGAGACATTTGGGCACAGAGAGTGAGCAGAAGTGAAGTAGTCATTACAATTATGACTTGTTAAACCAAGAATGTGCAGGTTTCCCTCAGATCAATTAAACATCAGAAAAGAGAATCACACTTTAGGCATTTTGCAAGTACCCTTTCAAGTTTAGCTGCTTCCAGATTAAGGAACACTAATGCAATTTTCTATGTTGCGTACCTCAGAGTTAAATACTGGTGAGGGATTGGTTGTAGCACCGCAATTTGTGTGAAGTCCATTGAATTTACTCATATGCACCATATAGGAGTATCTGCATTTAGACACCCTCCCACAAAGATCCAATGTTAATCAAAAGAGATTTAAAGGAGCACCAGATAAATAAAAGGTGTTTGTCCTTTTCCATCTGTCTTCTGCCTTTGTCCCAATTACGAACTATCTCTGAGTAGACAAAAGGCAATGAAAGGAGCCCAAGACGCCATCCAAATTTCAATGCCCGACCGAAGCTGGTCGAATATGAAGCTGATATTTTTAAATTGACCAGATTAACTCAATGTGACTAGCAAGTAATGGCTTTACATGATATGAAATTAAGAGCTGGGAAAGAAATTTCACCTGTGCACGATAGATTGGAGTGCCTAAAAAAATTATATATATATATTATTTCACATATAAACAAAGTCATAGATTTGGAGCAAAACCTAAGCCCTTCATACTGTTGGATTCTTAAACACTAGTGTTACATTTGAATAACGTTTCTTACTTTAAAAAATAATCTATGAATATCTTTTATAATTTTATCTCACGGTAAACGTAAAAAAAACAAACCTAGAGCCGAGCCGTCGAGTCAATCCTGACTCATAGCGACCCTGTAGGACAGAGTAGAACTGCCCCCTAGAGTTTCCAAGGAGCACCTGGCAGATTCGAACTGCCAACTCTTTGGTTCGCAGGGGTAGCACTTAACCACTACTCCACCAGGGTTTCCGCAGTAAGCATATGGCATAAAAACTGAAGTATTTTCAACTTTATTTAAAAAAAATGAGGACAGTGAAGTTGGAAAAGCTAACGTGCCTAATTTTCTTAAGTTCTTATTGATGGTAAATTGAAAGTTAGGTATCATAACTCAGTACTTCAATAACAGTCATTATTTATTTAAGCAGAAAAAAGTACCTTATTGCTTACAATGTATTAAATAATTATAATTATGAATACACCAAATTTAACTCAATTTCAGATGGAACCCCAAATCTACACACATGGATAAGTATTTTTATTTTTGTCTATAGTTGGAAAGACTGTCGTTTACTTAGTTTGCTCAGAATGACAGCTATTGTTCCGCCATGCCAGACGCAAATCAAGTTTAAAAACATAAGGTGTAGTCACGTAGAATGTTTACTACATATGTCGTTAAAAAAAAAAAAGAACTTGCTGTGCAGTCAATGGCAACCCTGTGTGCCTAAAAATCGAAATGTGCTTCATAGGGTTTTCAATATGGATCATATTTTGGAAGTAGATTTCCAAGCCTTTCTTCTGAAGCAGCTTTGGGTGGACTCGAATCTCCAGCCTTTTGTTTAGCAGTTGAGTGCAGCGTTTACAGTTTGTACCACCCAAGGAACCCACTATGTCATAGGAGTCTGCAAAAATAATTAAGCTTTTAAACTTGGTCATTGTATAATATTTTTAAGTATTAACTAAATGTTAGTTATTAATGGAATGTCTAGTTACACAAGGCTTTGCAATGTAGCAAATTTTTCTCTTTATCTGCTGTCTCTATCATGACCGTAATCCTAATATGATACATACAAATAACAATGATTGTGCCTTCCTTATTGCTGTAATGTTTTTTCCAAATTCTGAATGATGTGGGCAAGCCTATTACATTTATAACCTTAATATTTTCATGTGCCTATACAGTGTGTATTCTTCATAGAGATATTATAGAATTTATATACAATTGGATTATAATCAATTTACTTCCTTTTTTTCCTTACACTGGATATGAACAAGCACAAAAGCCATTCTTTTCCATCACTGAATCATTTCCTATGTAGATACTGAAATTTGGGAATAAAGAGATGAATAAATACATGAATAAAAGGTATATGTAAAAGATCTCTCAGACTGTTTAAATCACAGACAAATGTAAGGTACCACCAAGACTTACAGGTTTTAAATTCCTCAGAGAGAAGTCACCATGTTCATTTCTCATATTGGAACACATTGTGTTCCATACATATAAAGACCAAAATATATTTGAATTATACTAAAAATCTGCATAACAACACTTTTCATGATTTGACAAGTATTTCAGGTTTTTTTTTTTTCAAATGCTTCACTTTGTAAGTAGTCTACAATTTAACAACGAAGTCTGTTAAATAAAATTTTCTAGTCAACATAATTTGGGAGAACAAGAAAAGAAAATTTGAAATTGTAATTCTTCTAAAATATAGTCATTAATTAATGTTTTATATTTTAAGCCAGATGAATCATTATCACAACACTGTTCATATAACTTGTGGGGTTCATATAATTAAAAGGATCATAAAATCAAAACCCGCTGCCATTAAGTCGATTCCTACTCATAGCGACCCTGTAGGACAGAGTAGAACCGTCTCATAAAGTTTCCAAGGAGTGCCTGGCAGATTCGAATTGCTGACTTCTTGGTTAGCAGCCTTAGCACTTAACGAATACGCCACCAGGCTTTCCAAAATAATCATAGTGTAGCCTAAATTTATCTTTGTAGTTCGCAATGTGGAACTTTTATAATTTACAGAAAAATAGAAGTGAAATCTGTTTTAGTTTTAGTGCATTTACTTTGCATGTTTTAGAAAAACTATGAATATCTCCTAAGAAGTTCTAAAAACATGAAAATTTTATAAAAATTACTTAATCTCATGATCAATATTTATGCAGAAAATATACATTAAATTTCACAAAGTATAAAGCTCTGTATTCAAAGTGCAACACAATAGTATGTATTGAACTGAATTTAATGAACAATGACACAGAGCGTGGAAATTCTATAAACATTACTGAAAACACTATCAATATTCACCTTGAAAATACACAAGAAATTACATACATTTGAAACACTACATCTGAAGTACGAAGCAATAATAACTGTGTCTTTTAAGAGCTGAGAAAATAAACAGAATTAAAACAACTTTACTCCATCTTAATTACAGTGTGCCTTCAAGGAAAATGTAAGGTTTTCAGAAAATTCAGTAGGAGAAATAAACTTTACCATATTTTCAAATATGTTAATAGGCACTGCATTGGACAAACTCAGGCACAGCAGTTAAAGTGAAGGATTTGCAAAATATCAGATCAAATGATGTGACAGGTAAAGAGACTCTAAAAGAACAAGCGTACCTGTACAAACATCTATGAATTTCAGGTTTACATTTCATTGTTCTTTATACGCCCTCCCCCCAAAAAAACTGTTGGTGTGGAGTCGATTCCAACTCATGTCAACCACATGTATCTGTATTTTTGCTAAAAAAAAAAAAAAAGCTCCAAATTTGTAGAAAACACTACGTTCTGGAGGAAGATTTCAAAGACTTGTTTTACTTCCTGGTTCCTCAGGGAATAAATGAAGGGGTTCTGCATGGGGACAACAGAGGTGTTGAGAATAGAAACTCCTTTGGTCAATGATGCCTTTCTTTTGCAGAGGGATTGGCATACATGAAGATGCAGCTTCCATAAGAGATGGAAATGACAGTCATGTGGGAGAAACAAGTGGAGAAAGTTTTTTTTTTCTCTGACTGGAAGATGGGATTCTCAGAATAGTCCTGATGACACACATGTAGGACAAAATCATTAATGCCAAAGTGAATAACAAAGAAACCAAAGCCAAGTAAAAACCAATTACTTCTAGGAGCCATGTATTTGAGCAAGATAGTTGTAAGAGGGGAGAATAGTCGCATGCAAAGTGATCAATGACTTTGGAAGCACAGTAATCTGGGGGGGAAGAAGCATAAGGGGTGGGAATATGGTCAGAAACCCTCTCAGCCACACACATGACACAAGCAAGGAGCAGAGTTTCCTGTTCATGGTGCTCGTGTAATGCAGGGGCTTGCAGATGGCCACATACAAGTCATAGGACATGGCTGTCAGAAGGTAAAATTCTGTCACCCTCATGAAAATAAAGAAGAGTTGAGCTGCACAGTTGTTATAGGACATGGTCTTATCCCTGGTGATAATTGCACCCAGAAATCTGGGAATGCATACAGTTGTAAAGGAGATTTCAAGCACTGTGACCACTGTGTAGTTGTTCATTTCTCTCTCTCTCTCTTCAATTTTTCTTCTTTTAATCCCATTTAGACAAAAAAAGTATTAAGGGGAAGAGATGAAAGATATAATTCATCATGATCAGCATCATCATCTCTAATATTCTAAAATATCCTGTATAATCCATGCAAATTTTTTCTTATTTTTAAGATCTTGTTGGCATTCTTTTAATACACATTTATTAGTTATTTTATATTAAAATACAGTAGTAGATAGGAAATCTTCACACAACAAAGCACATCTTTGGGAGACAATGAATAAAATAATTGTCATTTTATGTCCTATTTACGCAAACTCTGATTACAATTGTGTTGAAACAGTCATAAGAATTACATAGCCCTTTCTTTTCACTCAGATAATTTATTAGACAATCTATCTCCTAGAAAAAAAATGGGTTACTTTAACTTACCAAAAAGTAAAAGTCAAACTTAGAAGCCTGAAGTAACAACTCATTATTTTTTTTAGGATATAAAAAATCAGTTGCCTTATTACAAGTAATATATTTAAATTTTTAACCTTAAGATTTATGGGTCTAATTGCCAAGACCATATGAGTACACTAAATACAATTGCTACAAGACAGAATAAGTAACCCAATTATTTAAAAAATACAAAACTTTCAAATACTCACTGGTTTGTCTTCTTATTCCATCACGATCTTTAATGTTCCACTTCTGTATGGCTTCCTAAAAATGTACATGTATGTATTTAAATAAAACATTTTTATTTTTGAACTGAAAGATGCATAATGTATTTATTTTTCATTTTGACTGAAGCACAAATTGAAAAGTGACTGCTAGCCTTTTATCAACTCTGTTGCTGGATTACGGCTCATTGCATTTTCCATGAAATTATCTTCCTGAGTGTCTTAGTATAATGTTGCTGCAACAGAAATAACACAAGTTGATGGGCTTTAACAAAGAGAAATTTATTTCTTCACAGTGAAGTAGGGTAAAAGTCCAAATTCAGGGCATCAATCTTTCCCCAGATAGGAGCTTCTCCATGGATGGACCCCAGATCCAAAGGACTCGCTCTGCTCCTGGTACTATTATCTTGGTGGTATGAGGTCCCACATTTTCTGCTTGTTACCCTTCCTTTCATCTCCTGTAAGATAAAAGGTGGTGTAGGCCATACCCCAGGGAAACTCCCTTTACATTGGATCAGGGATGTGACCTGGGTAAGAGTGTTATAATCCTACCCTAATAGTTTTTAACATAAAATTACAATCACCAGATGAAGGACAACCACACAGTACTGGGAATCATGGTCTAATCAATTTGACACGTATTATTAGGGTACACAATTCAACCCATGACACTGAGTTATTAAGCTTTTTGGAAAAAATGTTTCATTCCCTTGTAATTCCGTCTCACAGTTATCTTCTCCATAAGTCCACTTATCCAAATGGATATCCAGAAAAGTTAAGAAAAAACTTCTTTCATTTTCCTAACCTACTTAGCTTGTTCCCACGTATTCAAATGCTATTTTGAATGTAGTAATAGTTTATCAATTCTATTAAAATCTTGACAGCTATCTCCTTTTGATTTTAGAGAGTAAAATTTCTGTTGTGAAGAATAAAATGTAAAATCGTTTTATACCTTCCAACAACTAGCAACATTCACACTAATCATACTTTATTTTATAATGGCTTAAAGGCAGTTTTTCAGGACATGAAAAGTAGAACATCAGAAACCTTCAAAAGATGTGGAAATATTTTTGACCTCAGCAAAGACTGTGTACTGATCTTCTGGAAACCAGACAAAGTCAGGCCACATCTCTGCTATATTATAGACCATAAGGGAAATCTGGAGGGGGCCCTTGCATTTCTTAGTAACCTGCTCACTCTTCTCCCTAGCAGATCTCTCTTGAGAAGAGTTATATTCATCCTTGCATCCCACAGAGGACCTAAGATGGTGACTTCTATGTAATATTTATATCCATTAATAAGTTGCTTAATATTCATCCTTACTTCATATTATATGAGTAATAAAATAAGAAACCCACTTTCTTATAAAAGGTGAAATTTTGATCAAATTTGTAAAGAATTGTCTTCATTAGAAATGTGAAAGTTTTGAACATATGCCTTTCGGTTAGCAGCTGAGAATGTTAACCATTTGCACCAACCAGGGAATCCCGTTATTAAAATTCACTTCTTTATTTGTCTAAACCTAGTAAATATATACAATTTCAGAACTGTGAAACCATATATCTATAATTTTACCACTGCATGTTTAGTATTTGTGATCTATTTCTCTTAGTTTTAGAGCATTGAAAAGATTTTGTTTACGCTGGCTGAGCTAAGTAGGTGGAATAGACAGATGCTCCCGGCGAACCCTCTATACAACAAAGACCCCCCCAAAAAAAGTGAAACGAGTATATTTATGACAAGCTAGAAGCCCTGAGCTTCAAAGGCAAGTTTAGAAAAAGAACAGAGGGGAAGGGGGAAGAAGAGACAGTACAGAAGTAGAGAGGAGTTACTGGGCCTGAATCTCGGAAAGCCCTCAGGCATCATTCCAGAGTGGCGGCAGTGGGTTGGTACTAGCATTTTGCCACAGTTTCCTTAGGGAGAAGCAGTCAGCCACACAGCCTACTCATACCTTCAGAACCAGAGAAGAATGGCACTCTCAGCAAAAGCTAAGTACTTCCGTATGTTTCACCGCGCCCCCCACTCACAAGCCAGCTTCAGGGGCTGAATTCTCTGGGCCTGAGATAGGCACTGTTGAGTGCCTAGAGCCATCCACCCAGCCATGGAGAAGGAAAAAATTTGCAATTGGGGGAAAAGATAATTTGCCAGCTCCACTAACCAGGGGAGCTCAGCACAGAAGTGGCTCCTGTCCAGGCATAAACAGTCCATGGACTTTGAGCACCTTTCCCCTCTGTATGGACCTGTGTGGGCCTATTTCAGGAGACTAGACCCTTGTTGGCAGACTCTAACCATTTCAGCTGTGCGGCGGAAAGGTGGGTGATGTTTAGCATTGCTTTGCCCATTAAACAGGGTCCTCACCTACCCACATGACGGGCCTAAGGACTGATAGCTCCACTCAGGTCACTCAGCCACCCACTACAGGGGTCCAAGGATAACTGGTACCTCCCAGTCTTTACAACCAAAAATATTAGGAGCCCATGGTCTGTCTGAAGAACCCACCCACCTGCGCACTCTAGGGAACAGGAATGCGCTTTCCTCAGAGACACTTGGGAGTCAGCTCTCAGCCCCACGCCTTTTTCAGAGTGTGACCCCCTGCTGCAATCAGATATTGGTATATACACCAATTACCACTGCCCCTCTAAGACTGTAGGACAGAGTCTGTACCACACACTTCATGATCAGCTACCTGGACACCTGAGCTGAATCCATACAAGAAAAGTGAATGGACTCCTAGAATGATATAACTGATAACAGCTCTTTCCATCTGAGGACAGGACGACAGTGTTCCAAAGGTGAAAATAATCAAGCTAGATCACTCAAACAACCCATTTGGGCATATCAAAACCAAACAAAACAAAGCAAGAGGCTACGATACAGTAAGCAGGAATAAACTAATATAATAACTCATAGATGGCTCAGAGACAACAGTCAATATCAAGTCACATAAAGAAACAGACCATGATCACCTCAATAAGCTCTCAAAACAAAGAATCCAGGGATCTTCTAGATAAAAGAAGTGCAATCCTGGAATTACGAGAGGCAGAATACAAAAGATTAACATACAGAACTCTTCAAGACATCAGGAAGGAAATGAGACAATATGCAGAACAAGCCAAGAAACACACAGATAAAATAATTGAAGAAATTAAAAAGATCATTCAGAAACATAATGAAAAATTTAATAAGCTGGAAAAATCCATAGACAGACAGCAATCAGAAATTCAGAAGATTAACAAAAAAATTACAGAATTACACAACTCAACAGAAAATCAGAGGAGCAGAATTGAGCAAGTAGGAGCCATAATTTCTCAACTTGAAGATAAATCACTTGGCAGTAACATATTCGAGGAAAATCCAATAAAAGAATTTTAAAAAATGAAGAAACTTTAAGAATCATGTGGGACTCTATCAAGAGAAATAACCTGCTAGGGACTGAAGAATGAGAACAGGGAGGGATAACAGAATATATGTGGAGAGAATTGTTGATTTTTGGGCAGAAAACTTCCCTGATATTGTGAAAGATGAGAAGATATCTATCTAAGATGCTTATCGAATTCCACATAAGGTAGATGTTAAAAGACAGTCACCAAGAGATATTATAATCCAACTTGCCAAAGCCACAGATAGAGAGAGTATTTTAATAGACAAAAAGTCACCTACAAAGGAGAGTCAATAAGAATAAGCTCAGACTACTATGCAGAAACCATGCAGGCAAGAAGGCAATGGGATGACTTATTTAAAAAAATTGAAGGAAAAAAATTGCCAACCAAGAATCATATATCCAGCAAAACTGTCCCTTAAATACAAAGGGGAAAGTAGGACATATCTAGATAAATAGAAGTTTAGGGAATTTGTAAAAAAAAAAAAAAAAAAAAAACCAAAACTATGAGACATACTAAAGGGAGCTCTTTTGTTAGAAAATCAATAATATCAGGCATCAACCCAAGACTAGAACACTGGACAGAGCAATCAGAAGTCAACCCAGACAGAGAAAAAAAAAAAAAGCAAGATAAAAAAAAACTCAACATTAAAAAAGTAAGAGGGACTAAGAAATGTAATCATAGATCTTCCATACGGACAGGACGATACGGCGATACAAAGAAGTGAAAGTAAGGTTTAAATTTAGAAAACTAGGGAAAAACTTAATCTGTATGCTGAACAAATAATCCAAGAAGCTGGACTATATGAAGAAGAACGGGGCATCAGGATTTGAGGAAGACTCATTAACAATCTGCATTAGGCAGATGATACAACCTTGCTTGCTGAAAGTGAAGAGGACTTGAAGCACTTACTAATGAAGATCAAAGACCACAGCCTTCAGTATGGATTACACCTCAACATAAAGAAAACAAAAATCCTCACAACTGGACCAATGAGCAACATTATGATAAACGGAGAAAAGGTTGAAGTTGTCAAGGATTTCATTTTACTTGGATCCACAATCAACAGCCACCGAAGCAGCAGTCAAGAAATCAAAAGACGCATTGCATTGGGCAAATCTGCTGCAAAGGACCTCTTCAAAGTGTTGAAGAGCAAAGATGTCACCCTGAACACTAAGGTGCGCCTGACCCAAGCCATGGTATTTTCATTCGCATCATATGCATGTGAAAGGTGGACAATGAATAAGGAAGACCGAAGAAGAGTTGACACTTTTGAATTGTGGTGTTGGCAAAGAATATTGAATATACCATGGACTGCCAAAAGAACGAACACATCTGTCTTGGAAGAAGTGCGGCCAGAATGCTCCTTAGAGGCAAGGATGGTGAGACTGCGTCTTACATATTTTGGACATGTTGTCAGGAGGGATGAGTCCCTGGAGAAGGACGTCATGCTTGGCAGAGTACAGGGTCAGTGGAAAAGAGGAAGACCCTCAAAAAGGTGGATTGACACAGTGGCTGCAACAATGAGCTCAAGCATAACAACTATTGTGAGGATGGCGCGGGACCGGGCTGTGTTTTGTTCTGTTGTGCGTAGGGTCACTATGAGTCGGAACCGACTCAACGGCACCTAACAACAACAGGGGTAAATAATAAGGTAACCAAAAGGAGACAAAGTATTCTACTCATCAAAATAAAATACAAGAAAAAATACACAGCAGAAACAAAATCAACAACAAAGAGTATGAGGAAGGGACTATATATAATCTACTCAGCACATAAAATTAAGTGGGAAAAAGAAACTGTTAATAACACACACAGAGAGACATCAAAATGATAACATTAAATTCATACACATCCATAATCACGCAGAATATAAACGGACTAAACGTACCAATAAAGAGACAAAGAGTGGCAGAATGGATTAAAAAACACAATCTGTCTGTATGCTGCCTACAAGAGACACCTTAGACTTCGAGACACAAACAAACTAAAACTCAAAGAATGGAAAAAATACATCAAGCAAACAACAATCAAAAAAGAGCAGGAGTGGCAATATTAATTTCTGACAAACAGGTTTTAAAGTTAAGTCCATCATAAAGGGTAACAAACGACACTATATAATCATTAAAATTATTTTTTTATAAAAAGAAGATATAACCACATTTAATGTTTATGCACCCAATGATAGGGCTAAAAGATACATAAAACAAACTCTATCAGCATTGAAAAGTGAGATAGACAGCTCCACAATAATAGTAGGAGACTTCAACACATCACTTTCAGGAAAGGACAGGATATCCAGAATGAAGATCAATAAAGACGCAGAAGATCTAAATGCCTCAATCAACCAACATGACTTCATAGACCTACAGCAAACAAGTATACTTTCTTTTCTAGTGCACATGGAACATTCTCTAGAATAGACCACATATTAGGTCATAAAGCAAGCCTTAGAAGAATCCAAAACGTGTAAATATTACAAAGCATCTTCTCTGACCATAACGTTATAAAAGTGGAAATCAATAACAGAACAAACAGGGAAAAGAAATCAAACACTTGGAAACTGAACAATACCCCGCTCAGAAAAGATTGGATTATAGAAGACATTAAGGATGAAATAAAGGATTGCATAGAATTCCATGAGAATGAAAACACTTCCTATCAGAACCTTTGGGACACAGTGAAAGCAGTGCTCAGAGGTCAATTTATATCAATAAATGCACACATACAAAAAAGAAGAAAGGGCCAAAATCTAAGAATTATCCCTACAACTTGAATAAATATAAAGAAAACAACAAAAGAAACCCTCAAACACCAGAAGAAAACATTTAATAAAAATTAGAGCTGAACTAAATGAAATAGAAAACAGAAAAACAATTGAAAGAATTAACAAGACCAAAAGTTGGTTCTCTGAAAAAATAAAAAAAAAATTGATAAACCATAGGCCAAACTCACCAAAGTAAAACAGGAGAGGAAACAAATAACCTGAATAAGAATTGAGATGGGTGATATTACAACAGGCCCAACTGAAATTAAAAGAATCGTATCAGATTACTATGAAAAATTGTACTCTAACAAATTGGAAAACCTGGAAGAAATGGGTGAACTCCTAGAAACACACTATCTACCTAAACTAACACAAACACAGGTAGAACAGCTAAGTTGACAGATAACAAAAGAAGAGATTGAAAAGATAATCAAAAAACTCCCAACAAAAAAAGTCCTGGCTCTGACAGCTTCACTGCACGGTTCTACCAGACTTTCAGAGAAGAGGTAACTCCACTACTAGTAAAGGTATTTCAGACCATAGAAGAGGACGGAATACTCCCAAACTCATTCTATGAAGCCAGCATATCCCTGATACCAAAATGAGCTGAAGACACCTAAAAAAGAAAATTACAGACCTATGTCCCACATGAACTGATACGCAACAATCCTCAACAAAATTCTAGCCAATAGAATTCAACAACATGTCAAAAAAATAATTCACCATGACCAAGTGGGATTCATAACAGGTATGCGGGTTCAACATTAGAAAAACAGTTAATGTAATCCACGACATAAATAAATAAAAGACAAGAATCACATGATTTTATCAATTGATGCAGAAAAGGCATTTGACAAATTCAACACCCATTCAGCATAAAAACTCTCAGCAAAATAGGAATTGAAGGAAAATTCCTCAACATAATAAAGGGCATCTATACAAAGCCAACAGCCAACATCACCCTAAATGGAGAGAGCCTGAAAACATTCCCATTGAGATCGGGAAGCAGACAAGGATGCCCTTTATCACTGCTGTTATTCAACATTGTGCTAGAGGTTCTAGCCAGAGCAATTAGGCTAGACAAAGAAACAAAGGGCATCCGGATTGGCAAGGAAGAAGAAAAATTATATCTATTTTCAGACGACATGATCTTCTACACAGAACACCCTAAGGAATCCTCCAGAAAACTACTGAAACTAATAGAAGAGTTCAGCAGAGTATCGGGATACAAATAGACATACAAAAATCAGTTGGATTCCTCTACACCCACAAAAAGAACTTCAAAGAGGAAATCACCAAATCAATACCATTTACAGCAGCCCCCAAGAAGATAAAATACTTAGGAATAAATCTTACCAGAGACGTAAGAGACCTTTACAAAGAAAACTGCAAAACACTTCTGCAAGAAACCAAAAGAGACCTACTTAAGTGGAAAAACCTACCTTGCTCATGGACAGGAAGCCTTAAAATTATAAAAATGTCTATGCTGCCCAAAGTGATCTATGTATTTAATGCAATTCCAATCCAAATTCCATGACATTCTTTAATAAAATGGAAAAACAAATCCCCAACTTCATAAGGAAAGGAAAGAGGCCCCGGATAAGTAAAGCATTAATGGAAAAGAAGAACAAAGTGGGAGGCCTTACTCTACCTGATTTTAGGACCTATTATACTGCCACAGTAGTCAAAACAGCCTGGTACTTGTACAAAAGCAGATACTTAGACCAATGGAACCGAATTGAGAATCCAGACATAAATCCATCCATACATGAGCAGTTGATATTTGACAAAGACCTGAAAACAGTTAAATGGGAACAAGACAGTCTTTTTAAAAACGGTGCCAGCATAACTGGATATCCATCTGCAAAAAAATGAACCAAAACCCATACCTTACTCCATGTGCAAGAACAAGCTCAAAACAGATCAAAGACCTATGTATAAAATCTAAAACGACAGAGATCATGAAAGAAAAAATAGGGACAACGTTAAGAGAAACAGTACACAAAACATTACTAAAAATGCAGAAGACAAAGTAGATAACTGGGAGCTCCTAAAAATCAAACACCTACACTCATCCAAAGACTTCAAAAAAGTAAAAAGATTACCTACAGATTGAGAAAACGTTTTTAGCTATGACATTTCTGATCAACACCTGTTCTCTAAAATCTACATGACAGTGTAAAAACTCAACTGAAAAACACAAACAACCCAATTAAAAAAATGGGCAAAAGACGCTTCACTAAAGAAGACATTCAGGTAGCTAACAACATGAGGAAATTCTCATGATCATTAGCCATTAGAGAAATGCAAACCAAAACTACAACGAGATTCCATCTCACTCCAGCAAGGCTGGCATCAATCCAAAAAACACAAAACAATAAATGTTGGAGAGGCTGTGGAGAGATTGGAACACTTATACGCTGCAGGTGGGGACGTAAAATGGTACAACCACTTTGGAAATCCATTTGGCGCTTCCTTAAAAAGCCTAGAGAAATAAGAGCCTTTACATGAACAGATATATGCACTCCCATGTTTATTGCAGCACTGTTTACAATAGCGAAAAGATGGAAGCAACCAAGGTGCCTATCAACAGATGAATGGATAAATAAATTATGGTATAGTCACACAATGGAACAGTACGCATCGATAAAGAACAGTGAGGAATCTGTGAAACATTTCATAACATGGAAGAAACTGGAAGGCATTATGCCGAGTGAAAATAGCCAGTTGCAAAAGGACAAATATTGTATAAGACCACTATTGTAAGAACTTGAGAAATAGTTTAAACTGAGAAGAAAACACTCTTTTGTGGTTATGAGAGGGGGAGCGGGGAGGGGAGAGAGGGGCATTCACTAATTAGATAGTATATAAGAACTACTTTAGGTGAAGGGAAAGACAGCACAGAATAGAGGGGAGGTCAGCACAATTGGACTAAACCAAAAGCAAAGCAGTTTCCTGAATAAACTGAATGTTTCGAAGGTCAGCGTAGCAGGGTCAGTGGTTTGGGGACCATGGTTTCAGGGGACATCTAAGCCAAATGGCATAATAAAATCTATTAAGAAAACATTCTGCATCCCACTTTGAAGAGTGACGTCTGGGGTCTTAAACGCTAGAAAGCAGCCATCTAAGATGCATCAATTGGTCTCAGCCCACCTTCATCAAAGGAGAATGAAGAACACCAAGGACACAAGGTGATTATGAGCCCAAGAGACAGAAAGGGCCACATGAACCAGAGACTACATCAGCCTGAGACCAGAAGAACTAGATGGTGCCCGGCTACAACCAATGACTGCCCTGACAGGGAACACAACAGAGAACCCCTGAGGGAGCAGGAGATCAGTGGGATGCAGACCCCAAATTCTCATAAGACCAGACTTAATGGTCTGACTGAGACTGGAAGGACCCCAGTGGTCATGATCCCCCATCTGTTGATGGACACCTTGGTCGCTTCCATCTTTTTGCTATTTCTGTAGGATATAGTCCAAGGAGTGGGATTGCTGGATGGTATGGTATTTCCATTTCTAGTTTTTTAAATAAGTGCCAAATCGACTTCCAAAGTGGTTGTACCATTTTACATTCTCACCAGCAGTGTAGAAGTGTTCCAGTCTCTGCACAACCTCTCCAACATTTATTGTTTTGTGTTTTTTGGATTAATGCCAACCTTGTTGGAGTGAAAGGGAATCCCAATGTAGCTTGGATTTGCATTTCTCTAATGGCTAATGATTACGAGCATTTCCTCATGTGTCTGTTAGCTATCTGAATGTCTTCTTTAGTGAAGTACCTGCTGATATCTTTTGTCCATTTTAATCGGGTTATTTGGCTTTTTGTAGTTGAGTTTTGCAGTACCACGTAGATTTTAGAGATCAGATGCTGATCAGATAGATACGTCATAGCTAAAAACTTTTTCCCAGTCTGTAGGTAATCTTTTTACTCTTTTGGTGAAGTCTTTGGATGAGCATAGGTGTTTGATTTTGGGGAGCTCGCAGTTATCTAGTTTCTCTTCTACATTGTTAGTAATGTTTGGTTTACAGTTTATACCATGCATTAGGGCTTGTAGCATTGTCCCTATTTTTTCTCCCATCATCTTTATCATTTTTGACTTGATATTTAGGACTTTGAGGCATTTTGAGTTAATTTTTTTTCTCTGTGGATGGTGTAAGATACGGGTCTTCTTTCTTTCTTTTTTTTTTTTTTTGCAGATGGATATCCAGTTATGCCAGGACCATTGGCTAAACGGAGTGTCTTTTCTCCATTTAACTGAGTTTGGGTCTTTGTTAAATATCAGCTGCTCACATGTGGATGTATTTATGTTGGGATTCTCCATTCTGTTCCATTGGTCTATGTATCTGTTTTTGTACAAGTACCAGGCTGTTTTGACTGTCATTAGGTAGAGTGAGGCCTCCCACTTTGTTCTTCTTTTTCAGCAATGCTTTACTTATCCAGGGCCTTCTTCTCTTCCATATGAAGTTTGTGATTTCTTTGTCCATCTCATTAAAAAATGTTGTTGGAATTTGGGTCAGAATTGCATTGTATCTATAGATAGCTTTTGGGAGAACAGACATTTTTACAATGTTAAGTCTTCCTATCCATGAGCAAGGTATGTTTTTCCACTTATGAAAGTCTTTTTGGGTTTCTTGCAGTAGTGTCTTGTAGTTTTCTTTCTGTAGGTCTTTTACGTCTCTGGTTGGATTTATTCCTAGGTATTTTATCTTGTCGGGGGCTACTGTAAATGGTTTTGATTTCGTGATTTCTTCTCTGATGTTCTTTTTGTTGGTGTGTGGTGTGTGTGACGGAATTCAATTGATTTTTGTATGTTTATCTTGTATCCCAATACTCTGCTGAACCCTTCTATCAGTTTCAGTAGTTTTCTTGAGGATTTTTTAGGTTTTTCTGTGTATAAGATCATGTCATCTGCAAATAGAGTTACTTTTACTTCTTCCTTTATTTTCAATCTGGATGCCCTTTATTTTCTTTTTGTAGCCTAATTGCTCTGGCTAGGACTTCCAGCACACTGTTGAATAAGACTGGTGGTAAGTCTCATCCTTGTCTGGTTTCTGTTCTCTAGGGGATTACTCTCAGGCTCACTCCATTTAGGATGATGGTGGCTGTTGACTTTGTATAAATGCCCTTTATTATGTTGAGGAATTTTCCTTCTATTCCTATTTTGCTGAGAGTTTTTATCCTGAATGGGTGTTGAACTTTGTCAAATGCCTTTTCTGCATCAATTGATAAAATCATGTGATTCTTGTCTTTTTTTTAATTTATGTGGTGGATTACATTAATTGTTTTTCTGATGTTGAACCATCCCTGCATACCTGGTATGAATCCCACTTGGTCATGGTGAATTATTTTTTTGACATGTTGTTGAATTCTATTGGCTAGAATTTTGTTGAGGATTGTTGTGTATCAGTTCATGAGGGACATAGGTCTGTAATTTTCTTTTTTAGGTGTCTTCAGCTCATTTTGGTATCAGGGATATGCTGGCTTCATAGAATGAGTTTGGGAGTATTTCGTCCTCTTCTATGGTCTGAAATACCTTTAGTAGTAGTGGAGTAACCTCTTCTCTGAAAGTCTGGTAGAACCGTGCAGTGAAGCTGTCAGAGCCAGGACTTTTTTTGTTGGGAGTTTTTTGATTATCTTTTCAATCTCTTCTTTTGTTATCTGTCAACTTAGCTGTTCTACCTGTGTTTGTGTTAGTTTAGGTAGATAGTGTGTTTCTAGGAGTTCACCCATTTCTTCCAGGTTTTCCAATTTGTTAGAGTACAGTTTTTCATAGTAATCTGATTCGATTCTTTTAATTTCATCTGGGTCTGTTGTAATATCACCCGTCTCATTTCTCATTTGGGCTATTTGTTTCCTGTTTTTCTTTTGTCAGCCTAGCCAATGGTTTACCAACTTTGTTAATTTTTTCAAATAATCAGCTTTTTGTTTGTTAACTCTTTCAATTGTTTTCTGTTCTCTAATTCATTTAATGCCGCACTAATTTTTATTATTTATTTTCTTCTGGTTCCTGAGGGTTTCTTTTTTTACTCTCTTTATTTGTGTCCAAGTTGTAGGGACAGTTCTTTGATTTTGGCCCTTTCTTCTTTTTGTATGTGTTCATTTATTGACATCAATTGACCTCTGAGCACTGCTTTTGCTGTATCCCAAAGGTTCTGATAGGAAGTGTTTTCATTCTCATTGGATTCTATGAGTTTGTTTATTCCCTCCTTAATGTCTTCTATAATCCAGTCTTTTTGGAGCAGGGTATTGTTCCATTTCCAAGTATTTGATTTCTTTTCCCTGCTTTTTCTGTTTTTGTCTTCTACTTTTATGGCCTTATGGTCTGAGAAGATGCTTTGTAATATTTTGATGTTTTGGATTCTGCTAAGGCTTGCTTTATGACCTAGTATGTGGTCTATTCTAGAGAATATTTCATGTGCACTAGGAAAGAAAGTATACTTTGCAGCTGTTGGGTGGAGGTTTCTGTATGTCTATGAGGTCAAGTTCGTTGATTGTGGCATTTAGATCTTCTGTGTCTTTACTGAGCTTCTTACTGGATGTCCTATCCTTCACCAAATGTGGTGTGTTGAAGTCTCCTACTATAATTCCAGAGCTGTCTATCTCACTTTTCAATGCTGTTAGAGTTTGTTTTATGTATCTTGCAGCCCTGTCATTGCGTGCATATGTATTTAATATGGTTATATCTGCCTAGTAAATTGTCCCTTTAATCATTAGATAGTGTCTTTCCTTATCCTTTGTGGTGGATTTAACTTTAAAGTCTATTTAGTCAGAAATTAATATTGCCACTCCTGCTTGTTTTTGATTGTTGTTTGCTTGATGTATTTTTTCCATCCTTTGAGTTTTAGTTTGTGTCTCTAAGTCTAAGGTGTGTCTCTTGTAGGCAGCATATAGCTGAATTATGTTTTTTTATCCAATCTATGACTCTCTGTCTCTTTATTGGTGCATTTAGTCCATTTACCTTCAGGGTAATTATAGAGAGGTATGAATTTAGTGCTGTCATTTTGATGCATTTTTCTGTATTGTTGACAGTTGCATTTTCCACTTACTTTTTTGTGCTGAGAACTTTTTCGTTGTAAATTGTGTGTTCGTCTTTTTCGTTGTAGATGAATTTGTTTTTGCTGAGTCTTTATTTTTACCTTGGTTTTTATTTTGAAGTTTGGGATTGTTAGTCTTATTTGTGGTTACCTTAATATCTACCCCTGTTTTTCTAAGTATGAACCTACTTTGTATCTCCCTACATTGCTTTGATTTCCTCTCCATATGGAAGGTTTATGCCTGCTGTATTTATTTCATCCCTCTTTATTGATTATTGTCATCTTTTACATAATGATGTCAGTGATTCCACGTTTTGAGCCTTTTTTAAAATCTTATTTCATTTTTGTGATTTCCCTATCTTAGTTGTTATCAGGATGCTCTGTTCTGTGTCCTTGTGTTGTGTTGATATCTGATATTATTGGCTTCCTATCCAGAGAATTCCCTTAAGTACTTCTTGTAGTTTTGGTTTGTTTTTTGCAAATTCTCTAAGCTTGTGTTTATTTCTAAATGACTTAATTTCCCCTTCATATTTGAGAGAGAGGTTTGTTGGATATATGATTCTTGGCTAGCAATTTTTCTCCTTCAGTGCTGTGTGTATGTCATCCCATTGCCTTCTTGCCTGCATGTTTTCTGCCGAGTAGTTGGAACTTATTCGTATTCATTCTACTTCGTAGGTAACTTTTCATTTATCCCTGGCTGCTCTTAAAATTTTCTCTTATCTTTGGTTTTGCAATTTTGATGATAATATGTTTGGGTGATTTTCTTTTGGGATCTGCCTTTTATGTGGTTCAATGAGCATCTTGGATAGATAACCTTTCATTTTCCGCCATGTCAGGGAAGTTTTCTGCCAACAAATCTTCAATAATTCTCTCTGTATTTTCTGTTCTCCCTTCCTCTTCTGGAATTCTAATCACACACAAGTTGTTCTTGATAGAGTCCTACTTGATTCTTAGTGTTTCTTCATTTTTCTAAATTCTTTTATCTGATTTTTCTTTAAGTACATTGGTGCCAAGTGCCTTATCTGCCATCTCCACAATTCTGCATTTCAATTCCTCAATTCTGCTTCTCTGACTTCCTATTGATTTGTCTAATTCTGTCATTTTATTGTTAATCTTTTGGATTTCTGAATGCTGTCTCTCTATGGATTCTTGCAGCCTATTAAATTTTTCATTATGTTCTTGAATAATCTTTTTAATATCTTCAACTGCTTTATCTGTGTGTTCCTTGGCTTTTTTTGTACATTGCCTGATTTCATTCCTGATGTTGTCCCTGAAGTCTTGAAGTGTTCAGTATGCTAATCTTCTGTATTCTACATCTGCCAATTCCAGGATACATCTTCCTCTGGGAGAGACCTTGATTCTCTATTTTGGGAGTTTGTAGAAGCAATCATGGTCTGCTTCTTTATGTGATTTGATATTGACTGCTGTCTCTGAGCCATCTATAAGTTGTTGTAATAATTTATTTTATGTTTGCTGACAGTGTCCTTTTTGTTTTGCTTTGTTTCTATATACTCAGATAGGCTACTAGAGTATGCTAACTTAGTCATTGGAGCCCTTGAAGCACTAATGTCCTGTTATCAGATGGTTAGAACTGTTACCAGGTAAATAAGCCTATGAGTCCATTCACTATTCTTTAATAGAATCAGCTCAGGTGTCCTGACAGTCAGCCACCTACTGTGTGGTTTAAGCTCTCACCTACTATCTTAGAGGAGTAGTGGTGATGGTTGTATACACTGGTTTCTGGTAGCGGCAAGGGGTCGCACCCTGAGGAGAGTAGGGTGCTGACAGCTTTCCCCCAAGTGTCAGTGAGGATGTAGCGTCTCTGTTCTCTAGAGTGCTCTGTTGGGTGGACTCTGCAGCTGTGCCTTAGGCACCCAATGCTTATATCCGTAAAGACTGGTAGGCACCATTATCCTCAGATCGCTTTCGCGTGGTGCTAGGTGGCATGGATTAAGCCTCAGCCCTCCGGTCTGTACTGTGGGTAGGTGAAGGCTCTGTTTAATAAGTAGAGCAGTATCAGACCTCCAAAACCTGCCTCTCCATCACACAGCTGAAACAATTGCAGTCAGACCTCTAACAGATTTGCCTTTGCATTATAATAGCCACCTGGTAGGGAACATAATTTTGAGGTTAATGAATAGCTTGAACGTGATGAATGCATTCTAACAAACATATCTCATCAATTTAATCTGTATATTGAGGTGTTTATGACATTTTACTTCTTTTGTTGTAGGTTACCCTTGAGTCATCAGATTATTAACCACCTGATAAATCCACTAGAATCCTTCCTACCTACTTAAGGTGGCCTAGTGAATCCAGGGTTTCTGATAAATGCACTCATTTTAATACAATGAGCTCAGTGTAAAATCATGTGTTTCCTTCCCTGACTTTTGTTATGAGAATCCATTTCAAAATAATTTTTCATATTTATGATCAAATTAATGAGAAAAATATTGTAAAACTTTTAATACCTATGCTCTCCTTCTAAGTAAGAATTTTTCATCCCATGGATAATGGCAGGCCTGATACATGTTATACACTAAAAGACAGTCTAGGAGTGGTAAATACACTCATAAGAAGAATTTTAAAGGTAACTACTTCAGGTGAGGTAATCAGTGAGTTCTAAATAATGCATGACCAATCTCATGAGGTAGAGGAAGAGGGATGCTTCTGTTGGCAAAGGAGGTTGGGTGGAACTTTTAGATTCAGGTACGCAGAGTCATTGAAATTCACAGAGACAGTGTCATCTCAGTTCAAAATTCTTCCATCTATTTGTTGATTCATTTAACAAACATTTTACTGACTGAGTGATCTACATCAAGCCATTTGGCAGGCAATTCTGAGCAAAATGTTCTCTTTGCTCACAAAATGCTCGTAATTTATCAAGAGAAAAGATGTTTTGGTAAGTTGTAAAAATTGCTATCATATTGATAATCATACCTCTAGGCTTCTCCTTCTACTAGGCTTGTGTCATCCTAAATAACTACTTGTGAAATAAAAAACTAGACAGTGAAAAACTTATGAATAGCAGCTGAACATTTTCTAATATAATGCTGGAAGGTTGGAAGCCCCTCAGGTTGGAAGGCACTCAGAGTATGACTGGGGAAAAGCTGCCTCCCCAAGGTACACTCGACCTTAATGACGTAGATGGAGTCAAGCTTTCAGGACCTTCATTTGCTGGTATGGCATGACTCAGAATTAGAAGAACCAGCTGCAAGCATCCACTAATAATCAGCATGGAATTTATGAAGTATGAATCTAGGGAAATTGAAAGTCAACAAAAATTGTATGAAACGTAAACAGATCAATATCCTAGGCATTAGATAGCTGAAAAGGACTAGTAGTTGCCGTTTGGGTTAAGGCAATCGTATGGTCTACTATGCCAAGAATGACAAATTGAAGAGGAACAGCATCACATTCATCTTCAAAAAGAACATTTCAAGATCTATCCTGAAGTACAATGCTGTCAGTAATAGAAAAATATCGACATGCCTACAAGGAAGACCAGCTAATACGACAATTATTCGAATTTAAGAATCAACCACTAAGGCCAAAGATGAGGAAATTGAAGATTTTTACCAATTTCCAAATCTAAAATTGATCAAACATACTGGTAATTACTGGTGATTGAAATGCGAAAGTTGGAAACAAAGAAGAAGGATTGATCAATACTTGGAATATGTGGCTTTGGTGATAGAAATGACACCAGAGATCCTGTGATAGAGTTTTGCAAGACCAACAACTTCTTCACAGCAATTATCTTTTTTTCAATAACATAAATTGCAACGATACACATGGATCTCACCACACAGATTGCACAGGAATCAAATTGACTCCATCTGTAGAAAGAGGCAATGGAAAAGCTCAATATCATCAGTCAGAACAAGGCAAGGGGCCGACTTCAGAACAGATCATCAACTGCTCATATGTAAGTTCACGTTGAAGCTGAAAAAAATTAGAGCAAATCCACAAGAGCAAAATACCACCTTGAGTATCCCACCTGAATTTAGACACCATTCCAAGAATAGATTTGATGCACTGAACACTAATGACTGAAGACCAGACAAGTTGTGGAATGACATTAAGGACATCAGACACGAAGAATGCAAAAGGTCATTAAAAAGGAAAGACCAAAATGGATGTCAGAAGAGACTCTGAAACTTGCTCTTGAATTTTGAGTAGCTAAAGCGAATGGAAGGAATGACGAAGTAAAATAGTTGAACAGAAGATTTCAAAGGGTGGCTTGAGAAGACATAGTAAAGTATTATAGGGAAATGTACAAAGACATGGTATTAGAAACCAAATGGAAAGAACACACTCAGCATTTCTCAAGCTGAAAGAACTGCAGAATAAATTCAAGCCTTGAGTTGCAATATTGAAGGATTCCGCTGGGAAAATACTGAACAATGGAGGAAGCATCAAAAGAAGATGGAAGGAATACACAGAGCCACTGTACCAAAAAGAATTGGTCAATGATCAACCATTTTAGGAGGCAGGATATGGCCAAGAACCAATGGTAGTGAAGGAAGAAGGCCAAGCTGCACTGAAGGCATTAAGAAAAAAAGGGTCTAGGAATTAAGAGCTACCAATTGAGTTGTTTCAACAAATGGATGCAGTACTAGAGGTGTTCACCTGTCTATGCCAAGAAATTTGGAAGACAGCTACCTGGCCAAACAAAAGTGCCCATTCCAACGAACGGTGATCCCACAGAAAGTGGAAATTATCAAACAATATCATTAATACTACACACAAGTAAAATTTTGCTGAAGATCATTCAAAAGCAGTGGCGACAGTACATTACGGGAACTGCCAGAAATTCAAACTGGATTAAGAAGAGGACATAAAACAAGGGTTATCGTTGCTGTGTAGATCATAACAAATTATGGATAACACTACAAAGAATGGGAATTCCAGAACACTTAATTGTGCTTATAAGGAAACTGTACGTGGACCAAGAGGCAGTTGTTCAAACAGAACAAGGGGATTCAGCAACGTTTAAAATCAGAAAAGGTGTATATCAGGGTCATATCCTTTCACCATATTCATTGAATCTGTATGCTGAGCAAATAATCCAAGAAGATGGAGTACATTAAGAAGAATGTGACATCTGGATTGGAGGAAGAATCATTAACAACCTGTGATATGCAGAGGACATGACCTTACTTGCTGAAAGCCAAGAGGACTTCAAGCACTTACTGATGAATATCAAAGACTAGAGCCTTCAGTATGGATTACACCTCAAAATAAAAAACAACAACAAAAAAATCCGAATCCAAAAGTCTTCACAACTGGACCAATTAGCAGTATCATGATAAATGGAGAAAAGATTGAAGTTGTCAAGGATTTCATTTTACTTGGATTCACAATCAACGCCCACAGAAGCAGCAGTCAAGAAATCAAAGGATGCATTGTACTAGGAAAACTGCTGCAAAAGACCTCTTTAAAGTGTTCAAAAGCAAAGATGTTACTTTAAGGACCAAGATGTGTCTGACCCAAGCCATAGTATTTTAGCTCACCTCATATGCAGGCGAAAGAAGGACGATGAATAAGGAAGATCAAAGAAGAACTGATGACTTTGAATTATGGTGTTGGCAAAGAATACCACGGACTGACAGAAGAATGAACAAATCCTTCTTGGAAGAAGTTCAGCCAGAATGCCCCTTAGAAGCAAGCATGGTGACACATTATCTCACATGCTTTGGACATGTTATCAGGTGGGACCAGTACCTTGAGAAGGACATCATGCTTGGAAAAGTAGAGGGTCAGAGAAAAAGAAGATTCTCAACTAGATGGATTGACACAGCAGCTGCAAAAATGGGCTCAAACATAGCGGTGATTTTGTGAATGGGGAAAGACAGGCTGTGTTTCTTTCTGTTGTACGTGATGTCGCTGAGTCGCAACCAACTGATGGTAACTAACAACACAAATATTTGTTCTCAAGTACTTGGTTGGGCAACAATCTAGCTAACCGAATTTTAATATATTGCATAATGGAGTCCAGAAAATGTTTCCTGTTTGAGATAAAACCTCTGATCAGAAGAATTACTCATAAAGATTGAGGGTAGTGAAGAATCAGAATCTTGTTGACGTGTCATATAGTGTTTAAATCATTTCTAGTTATCTGTTGGAATAATGTCCCCTCAGATTTGTATTCAAAGCAATTTACAATTTTTAGCTTATTATTATTATATGTAATTGGTAGATCCTCAACACCAGTCTCCATAAGAGATTACTTTTCCTTCCTTCCTTTTATTTTAATTAACTCCTTTGAGTCTCTTATGAACAAACTGATAAAACTGTAGCAAGTGTGCAATTTTGTGCACAATTGCAAACATAGTCATTCTTTGTTATGAAAAGTGGGTTCCTTTAATCTGAGAGCGTTCCTAAAATATCCTTCTCTTAGAAAAACATATTTTCATTTAAGTTTAAGTAATTAAGGGAAAAAAGTAGAGAAAAATTCTGTCTGGCAATTAGAAAGCATATTCTAATTGAGTTATCGATAGTATCCTGGTCCTGTGATTTTTGTAGAGTATGTGAAATTGGGAAATATTAACAGATGGGTATACTTTCCCAATTGCCCCTCTGATTTAAAGCCTTCTCAAGAAAAACACTGGAATTAAAGTTCTTATTCAAATAACTGAATGTTTTCTAATATTACAAAAGCAATAATATTCATCATTTATTGTTTGACTTTTGTTTATACCATATGCCCTTAGGGGAAAAAGAGTATCAACACTCCCTGCATACGGCAAATCACTTGTAATTTGGAATAAATGTCTAGATAATAAAATTAGACAACTCTACAAATACAATGGTAATTACCATTGACATCTCAGGAGTCACATATTTTCTATATGTAGATGCAGTACTCAAAGCTGTCTGAATATACAGGGATACATATAAACTGTAGCGTGATAGATTTTTTAAAAATAATTTTTATTGTGCTTTAAGTGAAAGTTTACAAATCAAGTCAGTCTCTCACATATAAGCTTATATACACCTTACTACATACTCCCATTTACTCTCCCCCAATGAGCCAGCCCGCTCCCTCCTGCCAGTCTCTCCTTTCGTGACCGTTTTGCCAGTTTCTAACCCTCTCTACCCTCCCATCGCCCCTCCAGACAGGGGATGCCAACACAGTCTCAAGTGTCCACCTGATACAAGTAGCTCACTCTTCATCAGCATCTCTGTCCAACCCATTGTCCAATCCCTTCCATGTCTGATGAGTTGTCTTCGGGAATGATTCCTGCCCTGGGGCAAGAGAAGGTTTGGGGACCATGACCGCCGGGATTCTTCTAGTCTCAGTCAGACCATTAAGTATGGTCTTTTTATGAGAATTTGGGGTCTGCATCCCACTGATCTCCTGCTCCCTCAGGGATTCTCTGTTGTGCTCCCTGTCAGGGCAGTCATCGGTTGTGGCTGGGCACCATCTAGTTCTTCTGGTCTCAGGATGACAGCCCTTTCTGTCTCTTGGGCTCATAGTTATCGTGTGACCTTGGTGTTCTTCATTCTCCTTTGATCCAGGTGGGTTGAGACCAACTGATGCATCTTAGATGGCCACTTGTTAGCTTTTAAGACCCCAGACGCCACACTTCAAAGTGGGATGCAGAATGTTTTCATAATAGAATTTATTTTGCCAATTGATTTAGAAGTCCCTTTAAGCCATAGTCCCCAAATCCCCGCCCTTGCTCTGCTGACCTTCAAAGCATTCAGTTTATCCCAGAAACTTCTTTGGTTTTGGTCCAGTCCAGTCGAGATGAACTTCCCTGTATTGAGTGTTGTCCTTCCCTTCACCTAAAGTAGTTCTTATCTACTAGGTAATCAGTAAATAACCATCTCCCACCCCCCCTCCCTCCCCCCTCTCGTAACCACAAAAGTATGTGTTCTTCTCAGTTTATACTATTTCTCAAGGTATTATAATAGCGGTCTTATACAATATTTGTCCTTTTGCATCTAAGTTCACTCAGTGTAATGCCTTCCAGGTTCCTCCATGTTATGAAATGTTTCACAGATTCGTCACCGTTCTTTATCAATGCATAGCATTCTATTGTGTGAATATACCATAATTTATTTAACCATTCATCTATTGACGGACACCTTGGTTGTTTACAGGTTTTGCTATCGTAAACAGTGCTGCAATAAACATGGATGTGCATATATCTGTTCACGTAAAGGCTCTTATTTCCGAGGAGTGGGATTTCTGGGTTGTATGGTAGTTCTATTTCTAATTTTTTAAGAAAATGCCAGATAGATTTCCAAAGTGGTTGTACCATTTTACATTCCCACCAGCAGTGTATAAGAGTTCCAATTTCTCCGCAGCCTCTCCAACATTTATTATTTTGTGTTTTTTGGATTAATGCCAGACTTGTTGGAGTGAGATGGAATCTCATCGTAGTTTGAATTTGCACTTCTCTAATGGCTAATGATCGAGAGCATTTTCTCATGTATCTCTTAGCTGCCTGAATATCTTCCTTAGTGAAGTGCGTGTTCATATCCTTTGCCCACTTTTTGATTGGGTTATTTGTCTTTTTGTGGTTGAGCTTTAACAGAATCATATAGATTTTAGAGATCAGGCGCTGGTCGGAGAAGTCATAGCTGAAAATTTTTTCCCAATCTGTAGGTGGTGTTTTTCCTCTTTTGGTGAAGTCTTTAGATGAGCATAGGTGTTTGATTTTTAGGAGCTCCCAGTTATCTGGTTTCTCTTCGTCATTTTTGGTAATGTTTTGTATTCTGTTTATGCCTTGTATCAGGGCTCCTAACGTTGTCCCTATTTTTTGTTCCATGATCTTTATCGTTTTAGAATTCATGTTTAGTTCTTTGATCCATTTGGAGTTAGTTTTCGTGCATGGTGTGAGGTATGGGTCCTGTTTCATTTTTTTGCAAATGGATATCCAGTTATGCCAGCACCGTTTGTAAAAAGACTATCTTTTCCCCAATTAACTGACACTGGGTCTTTGTCAAATATCAGCTGCTCGTATGTGGATGGATTTATATCTGGGTTCTCAATTTTGTTCCGTTGGTCTATGTGCCTGTTGTTGTACCAGTACCAGGCTGTTTTGATTACTGTGGCTGTATAATATGTTCTAAAATCAGGTAGAGTGAGGCCTCCCACTTTCTTCTTTTTCAGTAATGCTTTATTTATCTGGGGCTTCTCTCCCTTCCATATGAAGTTAATGATTTGTTTCACCATCACATTAAAAAATGTCATTGGAATTTGGATCGGAAGTGCATTGTATGTATAGATGGCTTTTGGTAGAATAGACATTTTTACTATGTTAAGTCTTCGTATCCCTGAGCAAGGTATGTTTTTCCACTTATGTAGGTCCCTTTTAGTTTCTTGCAGTAGTACCTTGTAGTTTTCTTTGTATAGGTCTTTTACATCTTTGATAAGATTTATTCCTAAGTATTTTATCTTCTTGGGTGCTACTGTAAATGGCATTGATTTGGTGATTTCCTCTTTGATGTACTTTTTGTTGGTGTAGAGAAATCCAACTGATATTTGTATGTTTATCTTGTATCCCGATACTCCCCATACTCTGCTGAACTCTTCTATTAGTTTCAGTAGTTTTCTGGAGGATTCCTTAGGGTTTTCTGTGTAGAAGATCATGTCATCTACAAATAGAGATAATTTTACTTCTTTCTTGCCAATCCGGATGCCCTTTATTTCTTTGCCTAGCCTAATCGCTCTGGCTAGAACCTCTAGCACAATGTTGAATAAGAGCGGTGATAAAGGGCATCCTTGTCTGGTTCCCGTTCTCAAGGGAAATGCCTTCAGACTCTCTCCATTTAGAATGATGCTGGCTGTTGGCTTTGTATAGATGCCCTTTATTATGTTGAGGAATTTTCCTTCAATTCCTATTTTGCTGAGAGTTTTTATCATGAATGGGTGTTGGACTTTGTCAAAAGCCTTTTCTGCATCAATTGATAAGATCATGTGGTTTTTGTCTTTTGTTTTATTTATATGGTGGATTACATTAATGGTTTTTCTAATATGAAACCAGCCTTGCATACCTGGTATAAATCCCACTTGGTCGTGGTGTATTTTTTTTTTTTTTTGATATGTTGTTGAACTCTATTGGCTAGAATTTTGTTGAGGATTTTTGCATCTATGTTCATGAGGGATATAGGTCTGTAATTTTCTTTTTTTGTGATGTCTTTACTTGGTTTTGGTATCAGGGATATGGTGGCTTCATAGAATTAGTTAAGTAGTATTCCAATATTTTCTATGCTTTGAAATACCTTTAGTAGTAGTGGTGTTAACTCTTTTCTGAAAGTTTGGTAGAACTCTGCAGTGAAGCCGTCCGGGCAAGGGCTTTTTTTTGTTGGGAGTTTTTTGATTACCGTTTCAATCTCTTTTTTCGTTATGGGTCTATTTAGTTTTTCTACTTCTGATTGTGTTAGTTTAGGTAGGTAATGTTTTTCTAGGAATTCATCCATTTCTTCTAGGTTTGTAAATTTGTTAGAGTACAATTTTTCGTAATAATCTGATATGATTCTTTTAATTTCAGTTAGGTCTGTTGTGATGTGGCCCTTCTCCTTTCTTATTCAGGTTATTTGTTTCCTTTCCTGTATTTCTTTGGTCAGTCTAGCCAATGGTTTATCAATTTTGTTAATTTTTTCAAGGAACCATCTTTTGGCTTTGTTAATTCTTTCAATTGTTTTTCTGTTCTCTAATTCATTTAGTTCAGCTCTAATTTTTATTATTTGTTTTCTTCTGGTGCCTGATGGATGCTTGTGTTGTGCACTTTCTATTTTTTCAAGTTGTAGGGACAGTTCTCTGATTTTGGCTCTTTCTTCTTTATGTGTGTGTGCATTTATCGATATAAATTGACCTCTGAGCACTGCTTTTGCTGTGTCCCATAGGTTTTGAAAGGAAGTGTTTTCATTCTCATTGCTTTCTATGAATTTCTTTATTCCCTCCTGAATGTCTTCTATAACCCAGTGGTTTTTGAGCAGGGTATTGTTCATTTTCCAAGTATTTAATTTCTTTCCCCTTATTTTTCTGTTATTGATTTCCACTTTTATGGCCTTGTGGTCTGAGAAGGTGCTTTGTAACCTTTCGATGTTTTGGATTCTGCAAAGGTTTGTTTTATGACCTAATATGTGATCTATTCTAGAGAATGTTCCATGGGCACTAGAAAGAAAGTATACTTAGCAGCTGTTGGGTGGAGTGTTCTGCATAAGTCTATGCGGTAAAGTTGGTTGATTGTAGCAATTAGGTATTCCGTGTCTCTATTGAGTGGTGTGTTGAAGTCTCCTACTATAATTGTGGAGGTGTCTATCTCACTTTTCAGTTCTGTTAAAGTTTGTTTTATGTATTTTTCAGCCCTGTCTTTGGGTGCATAAATATTTAATATGGTTATATCTTCCTGGTCAATTGTCCCTTTAATCATTATGTAGTGTCCTTCTTTATCCTTTGTGGTGGATTTAACTTTAAAGTCTATTTTGTCAGAAATTAATATTGCTACTCCTGCTCTTTTTTGCTTATTGTTTTCTTGATATATATTTTTTCCATCCTTTGAGTTTAGTTTGTTTCTCTAAGTCTAAGTTGTGTCTCTTGTAGGCAGCATATAGACGGATCTTGTTCCTTTATCCAGTCTGAAACTCTCTGTCTCTTTATTGGTGCATTTAGTCCATTTACATTCAGCGTAATTATAGATAAGTACGTGTTTAGTGCTGTCATTTTGATGCCTTTTTGTGTGTGTTGACAATTTCATTTTTCCACTTACTTTTTTGTTCTGAGACGTTTTTCTTTGTAAATTGTGTGTTCCTCATTTTCATAGTAGTCGAATTTATGTTTGCTGAGTCATTATGTTTTTCCTGGTTTTTATTTTGAGTTATGGAATTGTTAGACCTCTTTGTGGTTACCTTAATATTTACCTCTATTTTTCTAAGTAAAAACCTAACTTGTATTCTCCTATATCGCCTTATTTCCCTCTCTACATGTCAGCTCTATGCCTCCTGTATTTAGTCTTTCTTTTTGAGTATTGTGACCTTTTACATAATGACTTCAATGATTCTCCGTTTTGAGCACTTTTTTCTTTTTAAAATTAATCTTAATTTGTTTTTGTGATTTCTCTATTTGAGTTGATATCAGGATGTTCTGTCCTGTGACCTTGTGTTGTGCTGGTATCTGACATTATTGATTTTCTGACCAAACAATTTCCTTTAGTATTTCTTGTAGCTTTGGTTTGGTTTTTGCAAATTTTCTAAGCTTGTGTATCTCTGTAAATGTTTTAATTTCACCTTCATATTTGAGAGAGAGTTTTGCTGGATCCTTGGCTGGCATTTTTCTCCTTCAGTGCTCCATATATGTCAACCCATTGCCTTCTTGACTGCATGGTTTCTGCTGAATAGTCTGAACTTATTCTTATTGATTCTCCTTTGTAGTACACCTCTCTTTTATCCCTGGCTGCTTTTAAAATTTTCTCTTTATCTTTGGTTTTGGCAAGTATGATGATAATATGTCTTGGTGATTTTCTTTTTGGATCAACCTTCTGTGGCGTTCGATGAGCATCTTGGATAGATATCCTTTCATGATATCATGATATCTTTCATGATGTCAGGGAAGTTTTCTGCCAACAGATATTCAACTATTCTCTCTGTATTTTCTGTTATTCCTCCCCGTTCTGGAACTCCAATTGCACGCAAGTTATTCTTCCTGATAGAGTCCCACATGATTCTTAGGGTTTCTTCCCTTTTTTTGATTCTTTTTTCGGATTTTTCTTCAACTATATTGGTGTCAATTGCCTTATCCACCAACTCCCCCACTCTGCATTTCCGATTGCTCGATTCTGCTCCTCACTTCCTATTGAGTTGTCTAATTCTGTAATTTTACTGTTAATCTTTTGCGTTTCTGAATGCTGTCTCTCTATGGATTCTTTCAGCTTATTAATTTTTCCACTATGTTCTTGAATAATCTTTTTGATTTCTTCAACTGCTTTATCAGTGTGTTCCTTGGCCTTTTGTGTAGATTGCCTTATTTATGAGGTCATCCCTGATGTCTTGAAGCATTCTGTATATTAGTTTTTTATATTCTGCATCTGGCAATTCCAGGATTGTATCTTCATTTGGGAAAGATTTTCATTCTTTAATTTGGGGAGTTGTAGAAGCAATCATGATCTGCTTCTTTATGTGGTTTGATATCGACTACTGTCTCCGAGCCATCTATAAGACATTGTAATGATTTATTTTATATTTGCTCACTGAGTCTTATCTTGTTTTGTTTTCTTTCAATATATGTAGATGGGTTACTAGATCATGCTGTCTTGATTGTTGTAGCCTTTGAATCACTTATGTCCTATTACCAGGTGGTTTGGGCTGTTACCATTTATATAAGCCTAAGAGTCCATTCACTATTCTTGAGTAGAATCTGATTTTGGGTCACCAAGTGTGTGGGGTAGACTGTCACCTATTAACTTAGAGGAGTAGTGGTGATAGTTGTGTACACCAGATTCTAGTAGCAGCAGGGGGTCATACTCCAGGGGGGCAGGATACTGACAGGCTTCCCCCAAGTGCCAGTGAAGTAGGTGTGTCTCTATTCCTAAAGCACTTTGGTGGGTGGGCTCCACAGCTGTACCTTAGGCACCAAATGCATGTACCTCTACAGATTGCTAGGTGTCATTATCCTCAGACCCTTATGGCAGGAGGCTAGGTGGTTTGCGTGGAGCTTCAGCCCTCAGTTCCCCCTTGTAGGTCAGTGAGGGCTCTGTTTAGTAAGTAGAGATATCAGACCTGGGAAACTTGTCTTACCGGTAATCTGCTAAAACATTTACAGTCAGATCACTATCAGAATTGCCTTTGCTTTATAATAGCCACTTTGTTCCCTGTAGGGATGAAAGCCCAAGACTGTGGATCTCAAATGCTTGGCTGGAGCTGGTTCTCTATTTTTGGTCCGATTTTGGGAAGTCAGGGAAGGATTTTTGGTCCCTGGGTTTTTTTGTAGCTGCTTCTCTCAGGCGAGGAGAATGGGTTAGGAAAAGACAAAAACAAAAAACAAAACAAAAAAAACCGCAGAGCACGTCACTCTCTGGCCCATGAAATTCCAATGTTAATGAAGCTGCCTGGGAAGGGGAGGGGAGGGATCAGATAGATAGGAAAGAGTAGCACCCAGGAATATAGACAAAGTTACTTATCTTGCTTGGTGATGACTGTTTTATCTGAGATTCCCGAGGGGCGTGTCGACTGTGTGCATTGGCTGGGTCGAGATTGCCCCCGAGGGTCAGGCCCGCATCCTGTGCTTGTGCTGTATCAGAAGCCGTGGTCAGTACCTCTGCTCCCATTCCAAAGCCCAGCGCAAAGGTTCCCCAGCTGGGACGCCACACTCCAGGTTCCAAAACCAGTCGCTGCCTCCCGGTGACTTCTCCTCCTATCAGCCGCATGGCTGCGCTGCCTGCCTGCACTGGTTGGGCTTCCCCTCAGGTCACTTCTTGGGGCTAGGGCTGGGTCCCATGTTTCTGCTGTCTCAGGATACCGTGCTCCTCTCCCCTGCCCCCAGTCCAAAGCCCGGGGCCAAGGTTTTCTGGTTGGGAAACTGACTCCAGGCTCCGAAAACTGTCACTGATTTCCCGTGGTTGCTCCTTCTCTCCTTAGCTCATCAGTGTGCAGCCTGCTTGTGCTGGGTGAGTCTCTGTCACTCATGTCAACTCTTTAGATTTGTGTTTGTTGGTCAGAGTTCGTAGATTGTCATGTATATGATCGATACACTTGTTTTTCCGAGTCTTTTTTACAAGAAGGATCCAAGGTAGCTTCTACCTAGTCAGCCATCTTGGCCCCGCCTCCCATGATAGATTTTTTAACTACATGAAATTGTACTCCTTCAGGAATTTTGAAGAGCAAAAATAGCATCTATTTTGCAGATTCTTAAAGAAACCAGCATGTAGATTTGCCATCTAGCCACATGATGTTAGCGAAAATTGTTGGACTGACTCTGTTCTCTTTCTGACTGAATGTAGAGCAAAACTGAGAATTGAAGAAATGAAAGTAGTGGAACACATTCTTCATAAATAAACACTCGTGATCACTCAGTTTGTGATCTTTTTAGTGGTCAAGGAAAAAAATAAAAATGGCTGTTATCCTGGACTTCAGATTTTGAGATTTACTGAAATCATTAGTTCAAATCTATCTGCCAATGTATCTGTCCATCTCCCAATCTATCTTCTAGCTATCTATCTAATCTATTTTCCAAAGCCAAAAAAGAACCCAAATCCTTTGCCATCTAGTTGATTATGACTCATAGCAACCCTATAGGACATAGTAGATCTGCCTTATAGGATTTCCAAGGAGTGACTTGTGGATTCACCGTAGCTCTTAATCACTGTGCCACCAGGGCAATTTGAATCTATATATCTGCCTATCATCTATCTATCTGTCTGTCTGTCGGTTGGTCGGTCTGTCTATCAATCATCTATCTATCTATCATCTATTATCTATCATCTATCTATCATCTATCTATCTGTCTTTCTCTGTGTCTGTCTGTCTATCTATCTATCTAATCATCTATTCTCTCTCTAACTATCATCTAACCTATTTTCCAAAGCCAAAAAGAAACTCAAATATAAATATAAAATATTGGGGAAAAATACTTGAAAATAGGGACATGGTAGATTATTGCTATAAATTGCTATAAAACCATTGTCGTTGAGTTGGTTCCAACTCACAGCGACCCTATAGGACAAAGTAGAGCTGCCCCATAGGGTTTCCAAGGAGTGTCTGGTGGATTCAAACTGCTGACCTTTTTGGTTAAGAGCCATAGCTCTTAAACAGCATGCCACCAGTGTTTCCTATAGCACCTCAGATTATCAATAGCTCTCATTCAAAACCCAAAACAAAAATTTTATAAGAAAATACACATTTTTGCTACATTAAGTAGAGTGAGAAAAATGAAATTAGGGAAAACACATCCTTCTATGCAAGGGTCAAACATTTTTATTCAAGTGAGATGCATATATTAATAACCTAGTGGAATGATTTTTAAAATGAATAAGGTAGTTGATTTAGAGATACCCTAATTTAAATACCCAATGGGACCTGTATATTAACTCTGAAATTAAAGACATGAATGTTCAGATAGCACTTCAACAGCTTCATTAAAATAAAGAGAAAATATCTCTTTTCCACCATGGATATACATACAAGACAGTAGTCTACTGAACATAAAGTATACACTTAACTTTGTAGCAAACAATGGGCCTATTCATCTATAGAGAAATTTTTTACTTATGTATTTAAGAAAAATGAAGTTGAGTGTCAGAAATAATATAATTAGGATCACAAGTGACTACTGACTCTCACTTCTATACTAGTCCTAGACTAACAAAAAGATTTAAAGAAACTCCTTATTCCTAGTAATTAATATCACCCTCATCATTAGACTAAGAAGACAAAATTATTTACTGTAGTCTGAACAAACAGGAAAAAAGTAATATTTAAGACTTTATAAATTGTCTGAATCCAAGACAAAGATAAAGTAAGATAGTAATTGATTGTGTTTGTTTTTCCTATAGCTACATTTCTTTACCTACTTTATTTAGACTTTTGAAATTACTAACTGTGTCTTGAAGATATTTCAAAATGATGAGTTCAAATGCAACAGATTATGAGAAGACTGATGATTTGGAATCAGAAAAAATAATCATTGAAGAAAATAAGTCAAAGGAACATGGAGCAGTACTGCGTCAAAGCTAAAAAATTAATGGCATATACTGGAGAATTTTGATCATACTTATGGAAAATATATAACTCCTAATAATTCTATATGTTTGATAAATTTAAAAAGTCTTTTCATAAAGTAAAAGATGTTGAACATGCGTAGTAAATTGACACTGGCAAAGTTGGCAAAATTTTATAAAAACTTATTGCAATAATTTATTAAACGTACACAGAAAACACATCTCAAATAATACTTATCCTCTCTCTATTTAGAACATTTAAGCAGAATTCAGATTATTTGGAAATGATTAGCCAATATTTAAATCACTTTTCAAGTCCAAAAGAGAAAGAGAAGAAAGAACTTCGTATTGTAATAAGTAAAACTTTAATGTATACGGTACAGTGAATTAGAAGATGTTTAGGCTGATCTGTACTATAATTTTAGGGGTCACCTGCTTTGTCAAACTGTGACAAATATTTACACTTGTTTACATTTCTGGTTATCAAGTTTTTTCTGATAGTAGCTTTAAAAAAGATCCTGTTATTTCTGCTTTTGTGTTTTTTTCCCAATGTCGATTTAATAGGATTCATAAGTGAAATGAAGAACCAGTCAAAGGAGATAGAGTTCATTCTCTTGGGACTGACAGATGACCCAGAGTTGCAAATTGTGATTTTTATATTTCTCTTTCTCAATTACATTTTGAGTGTGATGGGGAACTTAGCTATCATCCCCCTCACGCTGTTGGATCTTCGCCTCAAGACGCCAATGTATTTTTTTTCTCTGAAATTTCTCCCACTTGGAAATCTTATTGACAACAATATTTATTCCTAGATTTCTGACAAGCATTGTGACTAAAAACAAAATCTTCCTGCAATGGTTGTGCATCTCAATTGTTCTTTTTCCTCTTAATATGTGTTACAGAGTTTCACCTTCTGCCTGTCATGTCTTATGACTCTTATGCAGCCATCTGCAAATAGTTGCATTATCCCATCATTATGAGAAGCCAAGTGTGCTACCAACTGGTACTCAGTTCATGAACAGCTGGCTTTCTGATTACCTTTCCACCGTTGGTCATAGGGCTGAAACTAGAATTCTGTTTTTCCAAAGTAATTGATCATTTCATGTGAAATTTCTGTCTTACAGATGTCCTGCATAGACACTCACTTCCTAGAATTAATTTCATTTGTTTTTATCAGCTATAATACTTGTGGTCACATTGCTGTTACTGATTTTTTTCCTATACATATACAATCAAGACCATTCTAAAAATCCTTCCTGCTCAGAAAAGAGCAAACGCTTTTTCCACTTGTTCTTCCCACATGATTGTAGTTTCCCTTACTTATGGTAGCTGTATCTTCATTTACATAAAGCCATCAGCAAAAGAAAGGGTGACTTTATCCAAAGGTATAGCTGTCATCTATACTTCATTTGCTCCTTTATTAAATCTCGTCATTTATAGTCTAAGGAACCAGCAAGTGAAACAAGTTTTCAAGGATACATTCAAAAAGATTTTCACTGTTTTCAAAAAATGAGGAAAAAATTTTAAAATCTTGATGTAAACATTAAATAAAGATTATTGCTCCTATGTTCCTGTTTACTTAGTCTGTTCTTTCAATTAATTAACTTTCTTATAGCATTTTAAACAAATTCAGTGTGATTCACTCTTTCCTACTTCTCTTTATGATTAATATTTCCTGCAGTGTTATAGAATTCTCCCTTTTAGATTTCACCACAAATTTATTATTGTTATTATTTTTACCTCCCAAGATATGGAACCCTTTCCCTTAAAAAAAAAAAACTAAAAAAAAAATCCAATTATACGTATATATTAATATACCGTATACAGAAGTCCTGGTGGTATAGTGGTTAAGTGCTATGGCTGCTAACCAAAAGGTTGGCAGTTTGAATCCACCAGGTCCTCTGTGGAAACCCTATGGGGTAATTCTATTCTATCCTATAGAGTCGCTAGGAGTCAGATCAATTCGCCAGCATCGGGTTCGGTTTTTGGTTTTATACCCTGTACAAATGGTTGGATGAGTATAATTGATTAACATCCATTTATTATAGGTACGCTTATCCTAGGTTCTACACTAGTCAAAATTTTGGTCCTTTTTAGGATGAAACAGCTTACTGTGGAGGAAACAAAGAAACCAACAAATATCATAGATAGTAATTTCTCTTATAATAGAGCACTATACACAATGATGTGTTTATAGTAATGAATGCTTAATTATTTTAGTGAATCAGGAATGCAGTTCGAAAAGAGGTGATTCTTGTGACACTTGCAATATACATGAAAGTGTAAAGGAATGATACAGACGTGTGTAAGAGCATGCACACTATTTGGGGGCACTAGGAAGTAGTTCAAATATTGCTAGCTAGTATCACTATCCTGAAAATGAGTAGCATATTGTTTTGTGTCAGCTAGCCAGGTTGTAACTCCAGATTTACATGTCAGCCTGGTTAAGTTTCCCAAACTCTCTATCGATAAGTTTCTCCATTCATGAGATATAAATAACAATTGTTCTTACTTGATAAGGTTATTTTCAGAATGAAATGAAGTATGTATAAAACAATTCAAGGTCACCACGTGGCCTACAATGAGCTCTCAATAAGTGTTAGCTGCCCTTTGGGAGGAAAAATTGTGTCAGTTGGGGTAGATTGTAACAATGCAAGAAAAAGAGGAAGGCTTTAAATCATAAAAATTTTGTTATTTTTGTTGTTAAACAGTGCCGTCAAGTCAGTTCGACTCATAGCGACCCCATGTACAAAGGACAGAAACATTGATCCTGCACCATCCTCACAATTATTGCTATGTTTGAGCCCATTGTGGTAGGCACTGTGTCAATTCATCTTGTTGAGGACCCTCCTATTTTTTCGCAGATCTTCTGCTTTAGCAAGCATGATACCCCTCTCAAGGTACTTGTCTCTTATAAAAACATATCTAAAGTACTTGATGTTTCGCCATCCTCATTTCTAAGGAGCACTCATTCTGTACTTTTTTGAAGACAGATTTTTTCACCCTCCAGTCCATAGTATAGTCAATAAAAAAAAAAAACTTTTTTTTCAATACCCTTTGCCAATGTCATAATTCAAATGGAAAAATTTTTCGTCAGTAATTTTTATTCCTTGTCCTGCTTTTGCATGCATATGTGGCAATTAAAAATATCATGGCTTGGGTGGGGTCCACCTTAGTCCTAAAAGTGAGGTCTTTGTTTTTAACACTTTAAAGAGGTCTTTTGCAACAGATTTGCCCAATGCAATGTGTTGTATGATTTCTTTTTTCATTTGACCTTTTTCTTTTTTTGTATTGTCATTTAGATGAAGGTTTACAGAGCAGATTCATTGCTCATTAAACAATTAATACACATATTGTTTTGTGACATTAGTTACCAACCCCATAACATATCAACGGTCTCCCTTCTCAACCTTGGGTTCCCTATTACCAGATTTCCTGTCCCCTCCTCCCATCTCATCCTTGCCCCTGGGTTTGTGTGACTATTTACTCTCATTTTGTTTTATGAGCCTGTCTCATCTTTGGCTGAAGGGTGAACCTCAGGAATGACTTCAGTACTGAATTTAAAGTGTGTCCGGGGGCATACTCTGGGTGTTTCTCCAGGCTCTGTCAGACCAGTAAGTCTAGTCTTTTTTTGTGAGTTAGAATTTTGTTGTATATTTTTCTCCAGCTCTGTCCAGGACCCTGTATTGTGATCCCTGTCAGAGCAGTACGTGGTGGTAGCCAGGCAACACGTAGTTGTGCTAGACTCAGTTTGGTGGAGGCTGTGGTAGTTGTGGTCCATTAGTCCTTTGGACTAATCTTTCGCTTGTGTCTTTGGTTTTCTTCATTTTCCCTTGCTCCAGATGGGGTGGGACCAGTGGAGTATCTTAGATGGCCACTCACAAGCTCTTAAAATGCCAGAAGCTACTCACCAAAGTAGGATGTAGAACATTTTCTTTATAAACTATGTTACGTCGATTGAGATAGATGTCCCCCGAGGCTGTGGTCGCCAGCCCACAGCCCAGTAATTCAGTCCCTCAGAGAGTTTGGATCTGTCTATGAAGGTTCCATGTCCTTGCCTTGGTCAAGTTGTGCTGAATTCCCCAGAATTGTGTATTGTCTTACTCTTCACCAAATTTACCACTTATCTATTGTCTAGTTGGCATTTTTCCTTCCCCAACCCTCCCCTTCCTAGGATTGTTTCTTGCTGTGTGTAAGCCTTTTCATGAGTTTTTATAATAGTGGTCTCATGTGCTATTTGTCCTTTTGTGATTAATGTATTACACTCAGCATAATGCCCTCCAGATTCATCCATGTTGTGAGATGATTCACAGATTCATCATTGTTCTTTGTTGCATAGTATTCCATTGTGTGTATGTATTATAGTGGTTTATCCATTCAACTGTTGATGGCACTTAAGTTTTTTCCATCTTTTTGCTATTGTGAATAGTGCTGCAATGAACATAGATGTGCATATGTCTGTCCGTGTGATGGCTCTTATTTCTCTCGGATATATTCCTAGGAGTAGGATAGCTGTGTCATATGGTATTTCTATTTCTAGCTTTTTAAGGAAGCTGCCGTATCATTTTCCAAAATGGTTGCACCATTTTACTTTCCCACCAGCAGTGCATAAGAGTTCCAGTCTCTCTGCGGCCTCTCCAACATTTGTTATTTTCAGTTTTTTGGATTTGTGCCAGTAATGTCACGGTGAGACGGTATCTCATTGTAGTTTTGATTTGCGTTTCTCTAATGGTTAGTCATCTCGAGCATTTCCTCATATGTCTGTTAGCTGCCTGAATGTCTTCTTTAGTGAAGTGTCTATTCATATCCTTTGCCCATTTTTTTAAATTGGATTATTTTTTTGTTGTAGAGGTATTGGGTTTTCCTATAGATTTTAGAGATTAGACCTTTGTCAGATTTGCTATAGACAGTTTTTTTCCCAGCGTGTAGGTTGTCTTTTTACCCTTTTGGTGAAGTCTTTTGATGAGCATAAGTGTTTAATTTTTAGAAGATCCCAGTTATCTAGCTTATCTTCTGTTGTTTTTATATTGTTAGTTATGGTTTGTATGCTATTTATGCCATGTATTTGGGCCTCTAGTGTTGACCCTGGTTTTTCTTCTATGATCTTTATAGTTTGGGGTTTTATATTCAGGTCTTTGATCCATTTGAATTAGTTTTGTTTATGGTGTGACATATGGGTCTTATTTCATTTTTTTACAGGTGGACATCCAGTTTTGACGGCACCATTTATTATAAAGACTATCTTTTCCCCATTTAACAGGCTTTGGACCTTTGTCAAAGATACAGTGACCAGGTGGGTGGACTTCCGTCTGGGCTCTCAGTTCTGTTCCACTGGTCAAAGTGTCTGCCGTTGTACCAGTACCAGTTTTTTTGACTACCATAGCTGTATAGTAGGCTCTAAGGTCAAGTAGTAGGAGTCCTCCTACTTTGTTCTTTTACTTCAATAGTCCTTTACTTATCTGGGGCCTCTTTCTTTTCCACATAAACTTAATGATTACTTTTTCCATCTCTTTGAAGAATGCTGTTGGTATTTAGATCAGGATTGCATTGCATTCGTAGATTGCTTTGGGTAGAATTAACATTTTCACAATGTTGAGTCTACCTATCCATGAGCGTGGTAGGTTTTCCATTTATGTTTGTCTATTTGGTCTCTTGACATAGTGTTTTGAGTCTTCCTTTGTATAGGCCCTTTATGTCTCTGTTTAGATTTATTCCTAAGTATCTTGTTTTGTTTGTTTGTCTTTAGTTGCTATGATAAATGGTGTTGCTTTCCTGATTTTCTTTTTGTTTTTCTCTTTATGATGTATAGGAATCTGACTGATTTTTCTATGTGTATCTTTTATCGACTCGAAGGCAGTGGTTGGTGGGTGGATCTTTTATCCTGTTACTCTGCTGAATCTTTCCGTTAGTTCCAGCAGTTTTCTTGTGTAGGCATTTGGGTTCTTCATGTACAGTAATTTTACTTCTTCCTTACCAACTTGGATGTCCTTTACTTCTTTTTCTTGCCTTATTGCTCTAGCTAAGACTTCCAGCACAATGTTAAATAAGATTGGTCTTCTTGTTTTCGGGGGAGTGGGGATGTTTTCATCCTCTCTCTGTTAAGAATGATGTTGGCTGTTGGATTTGTATGAATGCAATTTATTACATCAAGGAATATCCCTCTATTCCTGTTTTGCTTGGTTGGTATCTGGCGGAGGCTGTCTTAAGTGCTAGATTCAGGTTGTTGTCCAATATTGTTTGTTTTCTAACTGAAGGACTCCGTTTAATAATTCTTGTAAGTTTGGTCTGGTTTTTCCATATTCCTTTCATTGCTGTTTATCTGGAAATGTCCTAATTTTGCCATCATATGAGTGAGAGTATTGCAGGATATATTATTCTTGGTTGGCAGCTTTTTGCATCACTTGATTTCCTGACTGCTGTTTTCATGGGTGTTGGTTGTGAATCCAATTAAAATGAAATCATCGGCAACTTCAACATTTTCTCCTTTTATCATGATATTGCTTATTTGTCCAGTTTTAGGATTTTTTTTTTCTCTATGTTGAGGTTTAATCTACAAAAAAGTTTATATGCACTGAAAATGCACTGGCACCTAGTCTGGTAGGTCTGAACCAAAACCAAACTCACTGCCATCTAGTCGATTCCGACTCATAGCGACCCTCTAGGGCAGAGTAGAACTGCCCGATAGAGTTTCCAAGGAGCACTTGGCAGATTCGAACTGCCGACCTCTTGATTACCAGCCATAGTACTTAACCAAAAAAATTTAGTGTGATTAGATTATTGAGGTAAAAATTCTATGTGTCATACCTAAAATAACTTTTCAAATCACATTGAATAGTTTAGAAACGTGAACTGTAGGTGATTCTGTAGCAGATGTTTCATATAGGATTTTCTTTTTTTGGTATAAACATTTACGTGATCAGATATTTACTTCATAAAGATTTCTCTGCCAAATGTTCTAAGGTTAGATTTTGAGACGTTTGTGTTTAGAAAGACAAGTTGGAGGGCCAACTCTTTAAGCTCAATAAGGTATTCCAAATGTTTAAAACACAATAGTGGCAGTGAATCGAAAGCTCAGGGAGTGAACTCAAGAGATGTTTAGGAGAACAAACTGAGGGAAACTATTGAACATTTGCATATCTGGAATAAGTGAAAGAAAGTTATAAAATGTTCGTTCTTGGGCCTAACCTACTTTCTACATCTGCACGTAAACACTCAAGTATTTAATGTCTTTTAAAAGAGAAAGCTTTATTAATATACTGTCAGATTTTTAAAAAATCACCTGCAAAACATATGAGGTTCCAAACTGGATATAATTTGGCATAACAGACACATGAGTGAAGAATTCACTAGATGTTTGATGGTATAACTATTATATATATGGGCCTGAATAGATATCATTTAGTTCAGATTTGTGTTGAAATTTGTTTTACAAATTTTCAAAGGAAGCATTGTGGGTAATCTACTTTTCCTTGGTAGAGAGAAGAGTGTGAGGTTATGTGATTATATTCAAGGCCCTGAGAACCTCCATGCACACTGAGTTTGTTTCCTCAATTAGTTCCTTAAAAAAAAAAAAAACTAGACCTTTTAACTTCTTGCACTAAAATCTTTCCAATAAGCAGAGAAAAGAAAATCCTTGCTTTTAACATATAAAGAAGTAATTTATGTGACAATATTTTTACAAAGAATAAATGGGACAGAGATTTATTAAATATTACTGAAAGTAAGATATTATTAATTTGAATTTGTTCTAATTTGCTAAGTATAATCTTCACAGACTTTTTAAGAAAATAATATAAAATATATATTGGAAAATATACAACAGGAAATTTTAAAATTACACTAGAAATTATTGATTTAGCACAATAGAGGCCTGAAATCAAGAAATAGACCAACTAAAAATGACATAAGACCTATAGAAAATAAATTGCAAGAAGGAAAACAGAAGTCATCTATTTAAATTAAATTTAAATAGTGAAACAACTCAACTGAAAGGCAGAAGTTGGAAAAATGCATGAAAAAGGAAACATGACACAAATATACACCAGTCTACAACAGACACACTTAAGATTTGAAGACACAAATCGGGTGAAAATAAAGAACGGTGAAACATAAGCCATCTGCTGTGAATTGAAAGTGTCACTGCAAGTGATGAAGTCTTATCCCTTATGCCTGTCAGTGTAACCTTGTTTGGGGAAATAGGGTTATTCTTTCAAGATAATATCAGAGTAAGGTAGGTTCTGATCCTAATAACTTCTGACGGAAGTGTTATAAAAGGAGAGAACAGACAGGGAAATGTAGAGAGTCACATAGGCAACAGAGACACCGTGTGAAGATAGAGGCCAATGAACCTACATGTATCCAAGGACTGTCAAAAAAAAGCCAGGGGCTACAAGAAGCCAGAAGAGAGAGGAGGATATTCCCCCAGAACAAAAAGAGAAAGATAATAGCCCTGCCAGTACCCTAAATTTGGACCTCTAACCTCCAAAATTGTGAGAGAATATATTAATGTGTTATGGAAGCCCTAGGAAACTAAGACACCAAGCGAGCAGTATCAAAAGAAAGCTGAATTAGCTATACCAATATCTGACATATTAGACTTTGAGTAAAAAAAGTTACCAGACAAAAAGAACATTTAAAAATTATAAAAGTGTTAATCCATTGGGAAGATCAAGTAATTAGGAAAATATACATGGGAGTGGAAGCCAAGATGGAAGACTAGTCAGATGCACTAAGCCATCCCGCTGCAACAAAGACATGACAAAACAAGTAAAACATATACAGACATCAATCGTGGATCCCTGAACCTTAAATGAAGGGTTAAAGTATTAGATGGAAGTTACTGAGAACAAGAAACTGATATAAAACGGAGCAGGAATAGAGATACAGAGTGGAGATTCTCTTGCCAAACGGCATGACTCAGCGTGGCCATCTTGGAATAAAACCAACAACCCCGCATACAGAAAGGCACCTCCACAGGATTCCCAATAAGAGATAGAGGCACAACACAGGCATACCCAGGGCTAAGTAAGATCACATTGCTGCCTGCAACTCAAGGAGGAGACCAAAATCTTTCCAGTGGAAACTACAGGGGAACAATCCTACACTCCCCACCCCTCTGG
This sequence comes from Loxodonta africana, assembly GCF_030014295.1. Classification (NCBI taxonomy): domain Eukaryota; kingdom Metazoa; phylum Chordata; class Mammalia; order Proboscidea; family Elephantidae; genus Loxodonta; species Loxodonta africana. Next base: position 50,383 of record NW_026975051.1, read on the forward strand.
GGAACAGCAGCTATAACCACCCCATCCTGGCAACCCCAAATGCCAGGAACCACAGTACCAACCCACCCTGTTGCCCTCCTCCATTTGGCATCCTCTGCCCCTGCCTTTGCCCCCCACCTCTTCCACCTTCTGGCTGTGGCCCCAGTGGGACCTGGCCCAAACCCTGGCCCTTTCCTGTAGGCTCCAGATGACTCCTGCCACCCACTGTGGCCCCAAGGGGACTAGACATGAACCTCAGGCCCTTCCCTGACAGCTCCAGACATCTACTGCCACCAGCCTCACCCCAGAGGGTACACAAGCAGGATTCCAGACTCTTCCTCATTGGCTCTGGGCCCCTTGTGCTGTCCACCACGGCCCCAAGGAGACCCGGTTAGGAGCCCAGGCCCCTCCCTGCCTGCAACAGAAACCACAACACCACCCATCTGGTGAAAGAGATCAAGGAAAATGCAGACAAAACTAACCAATATATAGCCAAAGTCAAAGAAAACACAGACAAATCAATAAGAGAGTTCAGAAAAAATAATACAAAATAAAATTTCAAAATTAATAATTAGAAATCTTACAAAAACAGCAATTACAAATCAAAATGATAATCAACAAGATTTCAGAAATGACAGTATCATAAAAGGTTTGAGGAGCAGGTTTGAAACAATGGAAGACAGGATCAGAGAAACTGAAAACAAATCTTTGGATGCCAATTTGAGAAAAGTCAGAGAAAAGAATGAAGAAAAATGAAGAAACCATGAGAACGATGTGGGATACAATCAAGAGCAAAATTTTGTGAGTGATTGGAATTCCAGAATAGGGGGAGAAAATGGAAAACACAGAAGATCATTCAAGATTTGCTGACTGAAAACTTTCTTAGTATGAAAGATGAAATCTAACTATCTGAGAAGTTCAACAAACCCCATATAGGATTGTTGTTGTTTGGTGCTGATGAGTCAGTTCTGACTCATAGTGAGCCTATGTACCACAGAAAAAAAACACTGCCTAGTCCTGTACCATCCTTATAATCATTGTTATGCTTGAGGCCCTTGTTGCAGCCACTGTGGCAATAGATCTCATTAAGAGTCTTCCTCTTTTCCACTGACCCTGTACTTTACCAAGCATGATGTCCTCCAGGGACTGATCCCTCCTGACATGTCCAAAGTATGTAAAATGCAGTCTTGACATCGTTGCTTCTAAGGAGCATTCTGGTTGTACTTCTTCCAAGACAAATTTGTTCATTGTTTTGACAGTCCATGGTATATTCAATATTCTTTGCCAACACAATTCAAAGGCATCAATTCTGTTTCACTCTTCTAATTCGCTGTCCAGCTTTCAAACACATAAGAAGTGGCTGAAAATACCATGGCTTAGGTCAGGTGCACCTTAGTCTTCAAGGTGACATCTTTGCTTTTCAACACTTTAAAGAGGTCATTTGCAGCAGATCTGCCCAATGCAATGCAGCTTTTGATTCTTTGACTACTGTTTCCATGGGTGTTGATTGTGTATCCAAGTAAAATGAAATCCTTGACAACTTCAACCCTTTCTTCATATTTCAGAGTGTGGTTTATTGGTCCAGTTGCAAGGATTTTCTGTCTCCTTTATTTTGAGGTGTAATCCATCTTGAAGGTCTTTGATCTTCATCAGTAAGTTCTTCAGTTCCTCTTTACTTTCAGCAAGCAAGGTTGTGTCATCTGCGTAATTCAGGGTGTTAAGGAGTCATCTTCTAATCGTGATGCCCCGTTCTTCTTCATATAGTCCAGCTTCTCAGCATACAGATTGAAAAGGTATGGTGAAAGGATGCAAACCTGACGCACACCTTCCTGACTTTAAACCATTCAGTATCCCCTTGTTCTGTCCAAACAACTGTCTCTTGGTCTATGTACAGGTTCCTCATGAGCACGCTTAAGTGTTCTGGAATTCCTATTCTTCATGATGTTATCCATAATTTGTTATGATCCACACAGTTGAATGCCTTCTCATAGTCCATAAAACACAGGTAAACGTCTTTCTGATATTCTTTGGTTTCAGCCAGGATCCATCTGACATCAGCAATGATATCCCTGGTTCCACGTCCTCTTCTGAATCTGGCCTGAATTTCTGGCAGTTCTGTGTCAATATATTGCTTCAGCCACTTTTGAATGATCTTCAGCACAATTTTGCTTACATGTGATATTAATGGTATTGTTTGATAATTTCCTCATTAGGTTGGATCCCCTTTCTTGGGAATAGGCATAAATATGGATCTCTTCCAGTCAGTTGGCCAGGAAACTCTCTTCCAAATTTCTTGGCATAGATGAGTGAGCACTTCCAGTGCTGCATCCATTTGCTGAAACATCTCAATTGATAGTCCGTCTATTCCTGAAGCCTTGTTTTTCCTCAGTGACTTCAGTACAGCTTGGATATCTTCCTTCAGTACTATCGGTTCCCGATCATTTGCTACCTCTTGAAATGGTTGCCCCCCGACTAATTCTTTTTGGTGTAATGACTCTGTGTATTCCTTCCATCTTCTTTTGATGCTTCCTGCATTGCTTAATATTTTCCCCATAGAATCCTTCACTACTGCAACACGAAGCTTGACTTTTTTCTTCAGTTCTTTCAGCTGGAGTAATGCTGAGCGTGTCCATCCCTTTTAGCTTTCTATCTCCAGCTCTTTCTACAAGCCGCCCTTTGAAGTCTTCTGTTCAGTTCTTTTACTTTGTCATTTCTTCCTTTTGCTTTAGCTGCTCGATGTTTGAGCGCAAGTTTCAGAGTCTCCTCTGACATCCATCTTGGTCTTTTCTTTCTTGCCTGTCTTTTCAATGACCTCTTGCTTTCTTCACATATGATATCCTTCATGTGATTCCACAACTCATCTGTCCTTTGGTCGTTAGTGTTCATCGCATCAAATCTATTCTTCAGGTGGTCTGTAAATTCGGGTGGGATATACTCAAGGTCATATTTTGGCTCTTGTGGATTTGCTCTGATTTTCTTCAGTTTCAACTTGAACTTGCTTAAGAGCAATTGATGGTCCGTTCCAGACTCAGCCCCTGGCCTTGTTCTGACTGATGATATCAAGCTTTTTCATCATCTTTTTCCACAGATGTAGTCAATTTGATTCCTGTGTATTCCATCTGGTGAAGTCCATGTGTATAGTCACTGTTCATGTTGGTAAATATCCTCTTTGTTTACTATCCTTTTTGTTAGGCAGAGATAAATCTACTGTGGTGTATTCAAGAGAGAATCAGAAAATCTGTTTAAAAAATACTGTTATTGATTCTGTGTAAATAGCTTAATTACTAGGCTGTTAGGATGAACACATTTGAAGAGACGTCAGAAAAATATCTCTGTAAAAGCCCCCTGTGTGCTGATTAGAAAGAGAAAGAGATCCAACAAGGCTTACATTTGTTATTAAATGTTCCTGGATTTTAATGTGAGCAAGGTCTCCAATGACATTGAGAAAGCAAAGAAAAATTATGGGTTTGGAAGATACAAGTATTTTATTGCAAAATTCATTCCTATTACCTTTTAGGTTAATGATACAGAAGAAACAATTCACAATGTGTCTGTAAACAAAACTCTTGTGGAATTCATAGACAGTAATTATTTTTAGTATTCTATTGTTTTGTGTACAAAGAATTAGTACAGAATCCATTACATCATGAGTGCTAGACCATAGTATTAAACCAATTAAATTCAGAATTACAGCAAAAGAAAATGTTCATGTGGGTCATGATAAAGTTTCAATGAACATATCTGAAAGAGCATTTGCATTTGTCTAATAGAATGGCTCCGTGAACAAAAATTCACAATAATTTTCATTAAAAATTCCACTGGCACACATTTATGCATTAATAAAGGCTTGGGTACATTATTGGTGCCCTGATGGCACAGTGGTTAAGAGCTCAGCTGCTAACCAAAAGGTCAGTGGTTCAAATCCACCAACTGCTCCTAGGAAGCCACATGAGGCAGTTCTACTGACACGATTCGGTTCAATTTGGTTTGATTTGGGTCTATTCGGCTCGGTTTGGCTGTATTTGGTCCTATTTGGCGCTATTCAGCTCTATTCAACTCTTTTCTACTCTGTTCATCTCTGTTCGACTCCATTCGACTCGATTCCACACCATTCTACTCCATTCTACACTATACTATCCTGCAGAACCCTACCCCACCCTTCCCTATCCTAATCTAGTCTGTTCTTTTCTATTCTGTTCTATTCTATTCTCGTTTTCTATTTTCTCTATTCCATCCTATGCTAGTCTACCATACCCTACACTAAACTGACCTATGCTGTTCTATTCTATTTTCTTCTATTTCCTCTGTTCCACCGTATGCTACCCTACCCTATGCTACCCCACTGTACCGTACCCTACTACTTAGGGGTACTCAATAAGGGTACTAATTAGGGTACTAGCTTGGACGAGGGGACTACTTAAGGCAAGGGTACTAGTTCAGGCTACTAGTTAAGTTAAGACCAGGGTACTACTTAAGAGTACTAGTTATGTAAGTGTATTATTTAAGGGTACTAGTTAAGGCCAGGATACTACTTCAGGGTACTAGTTCAGGCATGGGTACTTGTTGAGGGTACTGGTTAAGGCAGGGGTACTAGTTGACATTACTAGTTAAGAGTACTAGTTAATGCTAGGGAACTAGTTAAGGCAAGGGTACTAGTTAAGACTACTAGTTAAGGCAAGGGTACTAATTCATTCTACTAGTTAAGGTAAGGGTACTAGTTTGGATTACTGATTTAGGGTACTTGTCAAAGCAATGGTACTACTCAAGGCTAGTTGTCTAGGCTACTGATTTATGCCACTAGTCTAGCTGACTGGCCCAGCTTACTAGTCTAGGCTACTACTCTAGCCTTGTGTACTCTACTGTAGTCTACTTTCGTCTACCCTATCATAAACTACCCTACCCTAACCTATTCTATTCCAATTGATTCGATTCAAAGCATTTTGATGTGATTGGTCGTGATTATGTTTGAATCGGCTCGATTCAGCAACATCAGCTCGATTCAGCTTGATTTGGTTCGAATTGCTTCGATTCTGCTCGTTTCAACTCGATTTGGCTCGGTTCAGCCTTATTCAGCCCCATTTGGCTCGATTCGACTCTTTTCTACTCTATTTGTCTCTTTTTGACTCCATTCTACACTATTCTACTCTATTCTGTTCTACCCTACTCTAATCTAATCTATGCTAATCGATTCGATTGGACACGATTCAAAGCAATTCGACGCGATTCATCTCGTTTTGTTTCCATTTGGCTCGATTCGGCTAGAATTGGCTCTATTCGGCTATATCCTGCACTATTTGACTCTCTTCTTCTCAATTCTACTCTACTCTTCTCTACTTTGCTCTTTTTACCCTACTGTACTATATTCTATTCTTTCAATTCTGTACTGTTCTGTTCTGTTCTAGTCTACCCTCCCTGCCCCTAGCCTACCCTTCTCTAGTCTATTTGATTAGATTCGATTTGACGCATTTCCACGCGATTCAACGCGATTAGGCTTGAATCAGCTCGATTCGGTTCGAATCGGCTCCATTCGGCTCGATTTGGCTTGAATTGCATCGATTCTACTGGATTCTGCTCGATAAGGCCAAATTTGACACTATTTGGCCCTATTCTGCTCTATTCGACTCTTTTCTACTCTATTCATCTCCATCTGTCTCTACTGGACTCCATTCAACTCCATTCCACACCATTCTACACTATTCTCTATTCTATTCTACCCTTCCCTATCCTAATCTATTCTAATCCATTCGATTTGATTTGAGCCAGTTAGAAGCGATTCGATGCAATTCGTCTTCTTTTGTCTCCATTCGGCTCAATTTGGCTATATTCTGCACTATTTGACTCTTTTCTACTCTATTCTATTCTGTTGTATTCTTCTATTCTGTCTCTCCTATGCTGTTGTACTCTCTTCTATTCTACCCTACCCAAACCTACTGCACCCCACCCAAATCTACCCTGCTTTAATCTATTTGATTCAATTCGATTCAATTCGACGTGATTTGAGAGGATTCGACTCGATTCGATGAGATCCGAAGGCATTTGAAGGGATTTGAACAGATTTGACGAGATTCCATGCGATTCAATGTGATTCAGTAGGATTCTATGAGATTTGATGCAATTCGAAGTTATTCGACCTGATAAAATGGGATTCAACACGAAATGAAGCAATCTGACCTTGTTTGATGCAAAACTATGTGACTTGACTCGATTTGATGTGATTCGATGTGATTAGACACTATTCGGTGACAGTCAGTGCGATTCTGCTTGATTCAGCTCAGTTAGGTGCGATTCAGCACTATATGGCTCTTTTTGGCTGTATTCTGATCCCTTCAGCTCTATTCGTCTCTATTCGGCCTATTCAGCTCTATTCGACTCTACTCTTTTCCCCTCTATTCTATTCCTTCTGTTCTAATCTCTTCTATCTTACTCTACTCTGTTCTATTCTACCCTCCCAACACCTACTCTAATCTATACTTTTCGATTGGACTTGACCTATTTAACGCCATTCGACGTGATTAAGCTTGAATCGGCTCGATTCGCATGGATTTGGCTCTATTCGGCTCATTTAGGATCCATTCACCTCGTTTTGGCTTGAATCGCCTTGATTCTGCTCGATTCGGCCTTATTCAGCCCTATTCTGCTCTATTCGATTCTTTTCTACTCTATTCATCTCTATTCGACTCCATTCTATTCCATTCCACACCATTCTACACTATTCTCCTCTATTCTATTCTACCCATCCCTATCCCAATCTATTCTAATTGATTCAATTTCATTTGACCCGATTTGAAGGGATTCAATGCGATTCGTCTTGTTTTGTCTCCATTCGGCTCAATTCGGCTAGGTTCTGCACTATTTGACTCTTTTCTACTCTATTCTATTCTGTTGTATTCTTTCTTTCTGTTCTGTTCAGTTCTCTCCTATTCTGTTGTACTCTATTCTATTCAACCCTACCCAACCCTACTTCACCCCACCCAAACCTACCCTACTTTATTTGATTCAATTCGATTCAGTTCGACGCGATTTGAGAGGATTCGACGGGATTTGACGAGGTCCGAAGCATTCCACGGGATTCAAAAAGATTTGACGAGATTCCATATGATTCGACGTGATTCAGCAGAATTCTATGAGATTTGATGCAATTCGAATTTATGTCACATGATACAACGCGATTTGCAGTGATTCGATGACATTCGATGCAATTCGACACAATATGAAATGATTCGACACGGTTTGACACAAAATGATGTGATTTGACGCTATTCCGTGAGTCGGTGCGATTCTGCTTGATTCAGCTCAATTAGGTGCGATTCGGCACTATACGGCTCTTTTCAGCTCTATTCAGCTCCATTCAGCTCTATTTTCTCTATTTGTCTCTATTCGGCCTATTCGGCTCTATTCAACTCTATTCGAGTCTACTCAACCCTACTCTTTTCCACTCTTTCTATTCTGTTCTAATCTCTTCTCTTCTACTCTACTCTATTCTATTCTACCCTCCCCTTCCCTCCCCTTCTCTAATCTATACGTTTCGATTGGATTCGACGTGATTAAGCTTGAATCAGCTCGATTCAAATCGATTTGGCTCTATTCGGCTCAATTAGGCTCCATTCGGCTCAGTTAGGCTCCTTTCAGCTCGTTTTGGCTTAAATTGCTTCAATTCTGCTCGATTTGGCCTTTTTCGGCCCTATTCTGCTTTATTCGACTCTTTTCTACTCTATTCGTGTCTATTTGACTCCATTCTACTCCATTCTATTCATTCTACACCATTCTACACTATTCTGCTCTACCCTACCCTACACCACTCTAATTTAATCGAGTCAACGTGATTCCTCTCATTTCTTCTCCATTCGGCTCTGTTCGACTCTATTATACTCTAGTCTACTCTATTGTACTCTAGTCTACTCTTTATTCTATTGTAATATTTCTATTCTGTTCTGTTCTATTCTACTCTATTCTACCCTACCCTATTCTACACAACTCTAATCTATTCTAATCCATTTGATTGGAGTTGAATCAACCCATTCCGTAGCGATTCTGCTCGATTTTGCTCTAATCAAATCTCTTCTACTCTATTCCCCTCTACTCTACTCTAGCCTACTCTTTGCTGTATTCATTCTGTATTCTATTCTGCTCTGTTCTATTCTATTCTACTCTATTGTACCCTACCGTACCCTACCCTATTCGAACCTCCCCTACTCTAATCTATTCAATTCAATTCGATAAATTTTGACGTGATTTGGGTCGAATCAGTTCCTTTCATGTCCATTCGGCTCCATTTCTCTCGAACAGTGTCGATTCGGCTTGATTAGGCTCGATTCGGCTCCATTAGGCTCGATTCGCTGGATTCGGCTCGATTTGGCTCAATTCAGCTCGATTGGGCCCTCCTCGGCCCTATTCAGCACTATTCAGCTCTATTCAGCTCTTTTCTACTCTATTTGACTCCATTCGCTTCCATTGCTCATGATTCTACTCCATTCTACTCTACCCTACTCTAATTTACTGTAATTGATTCGATGGGATTCAACATGATTTGTCTCATTTCATCTCCATTTGGCTGAATTCGACTGTATTCAACTCTGTTCTACTCTACACTATTCTGCTCTGCTCTACCCTTTTCTACTCTATTCTATTGCACTCTTTGTATTCTCTTCTACTGTGTTCAATTTTATTTTACTCTATTCTATCCTACCCTACTCTAATCTATTCTACTGGATTCGATTCCATGCATTTCGATGCGATTCGGCTCAAATCGGCTCCATTGCACTCCATTCATCCCCCTTCAGCTCAAACCGGTCCGATTCAGCTCTAATCGGCTCCATTCGGCTCTAATAGGCTCTATTCAACTCTATTCGGCTCTATTAGATTCTACTGAACTCTATTATCTCTTTTCGACTGCAATACACCATTCTGCTCCATCCTTCTCTATTCAATTGTATTGTACTCTAATCTACTCTAGCCTATTCTAATCGATTGGATGTGATTTGACTTGAATCGATGGAGTTCAATGTAATTCGATGGGATCTGACGCGATATGGCACGATTTCGTAGGCTTCGGTGTGATTCATCTTGATTTCTATCATTTCGGCTCTTTTTGGCTCTGTTTAGCTGTATTTGGCTCTATTCGGCAATATTCAACTCTATTCTACTCTACTCTTCTATACTCTACAGCACTTGACCCTATTGTATTCTTTCAGTTCTGTTCTGTTCTGCTGAATTCTATTCTACCCTACCGTACACTAACCTTACCTGCCCTACACTAATCTGTTTGATTCGATTCGACACACTTTAATGTGATTCGACAAGATTTGTCTCGATTTAATTCGAATTTGGTCAATTCGGCTGCATTCAGCTCTGTTTGGCTCTATTCAACTCTATTTGACTCTTCTCTACTGTACTTGTCTCTACTTAATTCTATTCTATTCTTTCTATTGTGTTGTGTTCTGTTCTATTCTAACCCCTCCTACCCTACACTCCTGTACTCTAATCTATTTGATTCGATTCAATGCATTTCACCCCGATTCCATGTGATTAGGCTTGAATCAGCTCTATTTTTCTTGAATCAGGTCAATTCGGCTCGATTCTGCTCAGTTCAGCATAATTATTCTCAATCCAAACTTATTCGGCCCTGTTCAGCTCTATTCAACTCTTTTCTACTTTATTCATCTCTATTTGGCTCCATTCAACTCCATTCCACACCATTCTACTCTGTTCGACTCCATTCTACACTATTCTACTCTATTCTATTCTGTTCTACCCTACCCTACTCTAATCTATTCTAATCCATTCGATTCATCACGATTTGCCTCTTTCCCTCTCCATTCGACTCAATTCAGCTCGAATTGGATCTATTCATCTATATTCTGCACTACTCAACTCTGACTATTCTACTCAACTCTACTCCATTCTACTCTTTGTATTCTCTTCTATTCTACTCTTTTCTATGCTTCTGTGCACTACCCTACCGAATCCCAGCCTAACCTACACTACTTTTATCTGTTCAATTTATTCAATTCCATTCAATTCGACCCCATTTGACACAATTTGACGGAATTTGGTGAGATTCCATGAGATTCGACGGGTTTTGGTGGGATTGGATGGAATTCAATGAGATTCGATGCAATAGGATGCGATTAGGTGCAATTTGGCTTGATTTAGCTCGGCTCATTTTGTTTGTCTCTATTTGGCTTGTTCCAGCTCCATTCGCCTACATTCAGCTCAAATCTGGTCGATTTGACTCCATTTGGCCCGATTCGGTCCTATTTGGCCGTATTCGGCGCTATTCGGCTCTCCAGTTCTTTTCTACTCTATTCATCTCTGTTCCCCTCCATATGAATCCATTCCACACCATTCTATCCTATTCTATTCTACAGAACTCTAAACCACCCTACTCTATACTAATCTAGTCTGTTCTTTTCTATTCTGTTGTATTCTATTCTCGTTTTCTATTTTCTCTATTCCATCCTATGCTACTCTACCATACCCTACACTAAACTAACCTATGCTGAACCTAATGCTGTTCTATTCTATTTTATTCTATTATCTCTGTTCCACCATATGCTACCCTACCCTATGCTCCCCCACCGCACCATACCCTACTACATAGGGGTACTCAATTAGGGTACTAATTAATGATACTAGGTTGGGCAAGGGTACTAGTTCAGGCTATTGTACTAGATAAGATTACTAGTTAAGGCAAGTGTACTAGTTAAGACTACTAGTTAAGGAAAGGGTACTAGTTAAGGCTACTAGTTAAGGCAAGTATACTAGTTAAAGGTACTAGTAAGGCAAGGGTACTGGTTAACACAACTAGTTAAGGAAGGGTACTAGTTAAGGTCAGGGTACTACTTGAGGCTACTGGTTAAGGCAAGGCTACCAGTTAAGGGTACTAGTTCATGCAATGCTACTAGTTAAGGGTACTAGTTAAGGCAAGGGTACTAGTTCAGATTACTTATTTAGGGTACTTGTCAAGGCAAGGGTACTGATCAAGGCTAGTTGTCTAGGCTACTGATCTATGCCACTACTCTAGCTGACTAGTCCAGCTGACTAGTCTAGGCTACTACTATAGCCTTCTCTTGTCTACTCTGCTGCAGTCTACTTTTGTCTACCCTAGTCTACCCTATCATAAACTACCCTACCCTAACCTGTTCTAATCTATTCGATTTGATTCATTGCAAAGCATTTCGATGCGATTGGACTCGATTATGCTAGAATCGGCTCGATATGGCTCGATTCGGCACCATAAGCTCGATTCAGCTCGATTTGGCTCAAATCGCTTCGATTCAGCTCTTTTTGACTGGATTTGACTCGGTTCAGCCTTATTCGGCCCTATTTGGCTCGATTCTACTCTTTTCTACTCTATTTGTCTCTATGCGACTCCATTTTACTCCAGTCTACGCTATTCTGTTCTACCCTACCCAACCCTACTCTAATCTATTCTAATGGATTCGATTCGATGTGATTCGAAGCAATTAGACGCGATTCATCTCGTTTTGTTTCCATTTGGCTCGATTCGGCTAGAATTACCTCTATTCAGCTATATCCTGTACTATTTGACTCTATTCGATTCTATTCTACTCTGTTCTCTCCTTTGCTCTACCCTACTGTCCTATATTCTGTTCTTTCTAGTCTGTATTGTTCTATTCTATTCTACCCTCCCCGCCCCTCCCCTCCCCTTCTCTAATCTATTTGATTTGATTTGATTCGACGCATTTCCATGAGATTCGACGCCATTAGGCTTAAATCAGATTGATTCGCTTCAAATCGGCTCGATTTGGCTCCATTTCACTCCATTCAGCTTAATTTGGCTCGAATCACATTGATTCTCCTGGATTCTGCTCGATTAGGCCTTCTTTGGCCCTTTTCGGCCCTATTCTGATCTATTCGACTCTTTTCTACTCTATTCACCTCTATCCGTTTCTATTTGACTGCATTCTAATCCATTTCACACCATTCTACACTATTCTCCTCTATTCTATTCTGTATTGTTCTGTTCTATTCTACCCCTCCTTAACCTAATCTATTCTAATTGAGTTGATTTGATTTGACCCGATTCGAGGCGATTCAAAGCGATTCGTCTTGTTTTGTCTCCATTCGGCTCAATTCGGCTAGGTTCTGCACTATTTGACTCTTTTCTACTCTATTCTATTCTGTTGTATTCTTTCTATTCTGTTCTGTTCTCTCCTATTCTGTCGTACTCTATTCTATTCTACCCTACCCAACCCTACTACACCCCACCCAAACCTACGCTACTTTAATCTATTTGATTCAATTCGATTCAGTTCAACGCGATTTGACAGGATTCGAAGGGATTTGACGAGGTCTGAAGGCATTCGACAGGATTCAAAGAGATTTGATGAGATTCCATGCGATTTGACGTGATTCAGCAGAATTCTATGAGATTTCACGCAGTTCGAAGTTATTCCACGTGATACGAAGCGATTCGCCGTGATTCGATGACATTCGATGCAATTCAACTCTGTATGAAGCGATTCGACATGGTTTGACACAAAACGATGTGATTCGACATTATTCAGGGACGGTCGGTGCGATTCTGCTTGATTCAGCTCGATTAGGTGTGATTCAGCACTATACGGCTCTTTTCGGCTCTATTCAGCTACATTCAGCTCTATTTCCTCTATTCGTCTCTATTCAGCCTATTCAGCTCTATTTGACTCTATTCGAGTCTATTCGACCCTAATCTTTTCCACTCTATTCTATTTTATTCCTTCTATTCTGTTCTAATCTCTTCTATTCTACTCTATTCTATTCTAACCTTCCCTCCCCTTCTCTAATCTATACGTTTCAATTGGATTTGATGCATTGAATGCGATTCGACGTGATTAAGCTCAAATCGGCTCAATTCAAATCGATTTGGTTCTATTCAGCTCAGTTAGGCTCCATTCAGCTCAATTAGGCTCCACTTGGCTCGTTTTGGCTTGAATTGCTTTGATTCTGCTCGATTCAGCCTTTTTCGGCCCTATTCTGCTCTAATCGACTCTTTTCTACTCTATTCGTCTCTATTTGACTCCATTCAATTCATTCCACACCATTCTACACTATTCTGCTCTACCCTACCGTAACCACTCTAATTTACTCTAATCTATTCGACGCGATTCCTCTCATTTCGTCTGCATTCGGCTGTATTCAACTCTACTCTATTATACTCCAGTCTACTCTAGTCTACTCTTCTCTATTCTATTGTGTTGTTTCTATTCTGTTCTGTTCTATTCTACTCTATTCTACCCTACCCTATGCTACACAACTCTAATCTATTCTAATCCATTTGATTGGATTTGATTCAACACATTTCAACATGATTTGGCTCAATTTGGCTCTGTTCAAATCTCTTCTACTCTATTCCCCTCTACTCTACTCTAGCCTACTCTCTTCTGTATTTGTTCTGTATTGTTCTATTCTGTTCTGTTCTATTCTATTCTGTTTTATTCTATTCTACTCTACTCTATTCTACCCTACTCTACCCTACCATACCCGAACCTCCCCTACTCTCATCTATTCAATTCGATTCGACGAATTTTGACACGATTCGGTTCAAATCAGTTCCATTCGTGTCCATTCAGCTCCGTATGGCTCAAAGAGTGTCGATTTGGCTTGATTAGGCTCGATTCGGCTCCATTAGGCTCAATTCACTGAATTCGGCTCCATTTGGCTCAACTCAGGTCGATTCGGCCCTCCTCGGCCCTATTCAGCACTATTCGGCTCTATTCAGCTCTTTTCTACTCTATTCAACTCCATTCGCTTCCATTGCACATGATTCTACTCCATTCTACTCTACCCTACTCTAATTTACTGTAATTGATTCGATGGGCTTCAACATGGTTTGTCTCATTTTGTCTCCATTTGGCTCGATTCGACTCTGTTCTACTCTACACTATTCTGCTCTGCTCTACCCTTTTCTACTCTATTCTATTGTATTCTTTCAATTCTCTTCTACTGTGTTCAATTCTATTTTACTCTTTTCTATCCTACCCTACTCTAATCTATTCTACTGGATTCGATTCCATGCATTTCGATGCGATTCGGCTCAAATAGGCTCCATTGTACTCCATTCATCCCCCTTCAGCTCAAACCGGTCCGATTCAGCTCTAATCGGCTCCATTCGGCTCTAGTCAGCTCTATTCAGCTCTAATAGGCTCTATTCAGCTGTATTAGACTCTACTTAACTCTATTACCTCTTTTCAACTCCATTAGACTCCATTAACTCCATTCTATACCATTCTATTCCATCCTTCTCTATTCTATTGTATTGTACTCTAATCTACTCTAGTCTATTCCAATCGATTGGATGTGATTTGACTTGAATCGATGGGATTCAATGTAATTCAATGGGATCCGACGTGATACGGCACGATTCCGCAGGATTCGGCGCGATTCGTCTTGATTTCTATCACTTCGGCTCTTTTTGGCTTTATTTGGCTGTATTTGGCTCTATTCGGCACTATTCAACTCTATGCTACTCTACTCTTCTGTACTCTACAGTACTTGACCCTATTCTATTCTTTCAGTCCTGTTCTGTTCTATCCTGTTCTGTTCTACTGCATTCTATTCTACCCTACCCTACCCTAACTTACCCTGCTGTAATCTGTTCTATTCTATTCGACACACTTGAACGGGATTCTACCTGACTCGGGTCCTATCGGCTCGATTCAGCTCCTTTCTGCACCATTAAACTTGATTCGGTTCTACTCGGCTCTTTTCCGCTCTATTCGGCTTTTTGGCAGTATTTGACTCTATTTGACTCTACTCTATTCTTTCTATTCTGTTCTATTCTACTCTATTTTATTCTACCCTACTGTACCCTAACCTTACCTGCCCTACACTAAACTATTTGATTCTATTTGACTCATTTCAACGAGACTCGACATGATTCGTCTTGATTCACCTCGAATTTGGTGGATTCAGCTGCATTCAGCTCTGTTAGGCTCTATTCAACTCTATTTGACTCTATTCTACTGTATTTGCCTCTACTTAATTCTACCCCATTCTATCCGTTGTGTTCTGTTCTGTTCTGTCCTATTCTAACTCCTCCTACCCTACCCTCCTCTACTCTAATCTATTTGATTTGATTCAATGCATTTCAAAGTGATTCCATGTGATTAAGCTTGAATCGGCTTGACTTAGCTCTATTTGGCTTGAATCAGGTCAATTCGGCTCGATTCTGCTCAATTCAGCATAATTAGGCTCGATCGAACCTTATTCGGCCCTGTTGGGCTCTATTCAACTCTTTTCTACTTTATTCGTCTCTATTTGGCTCCATTCAACTCCATTCCACACCATTCTACTCTGTTCTACTCCATTCTACACTATTCTACTCTGTTCTACCCTACCCTACTCTAATCTATTCTAATCCATTTGATTCATCACGATTTGCCTCTTTTCCTCTCCATTCGACTCAATTCAGCTCGAATTGGATCTATTCATCTATATTCAGCACTATTCGACTCTCACTATTGTACTCAACTCTACTCCATTCTACTTTTTGTATTCTCTTCTGTTCTACTCTATGCTACTCTATTCTATTCTTCTGTGCCCTACCCTACCGAATCCCAGCCTATCCTACACTACTCTAATCTGTTCAGTTTAATTTGATTCCATTCAATTCGCCCTCATTTGACACAATTGGACTGGATTCAGTGAGATTCCACTAGATTCGACAGGTTTTGGTGGGGTTTGATGGAATTTGACAAGATTCGATGTGGTAGGATGCATTTAGGTGCGATTTGGCTCGATTTAGCTCGGGTCATTTTGTTTGTCTCTATTTGACTCTTTTTAGCTCCATTTGGCTCCATTGAGCTCGAATCTGGTCGATTCGACTCGATTCGGCTCGATTTGGCTTGATTCAGCTCTATTCGGCCCTATTTGACCCTATTCAGTGCTATTCGGCTCTATTCAACTCTTTTCTACTTTATTCATCTCTATTCAACTCCATTAGACTCCATTCCATTCCATTCTATTCTAC
Organism: Loxodonta africana; assembly: GCF_030014295.1. Taxonomy (NCBI): domain Eukaryota; kingdom Metazoa; phylum Chordata; class Mammalia; order Proboscidea; family Elephantidae; genus Loxodonta; species Loxodonta africana. The sequence continues at coordinate 66,335 of NW_026975051.1, forward strand.
AGGGGTACTCAATAAGGGTGCTAATTAAGGGTAGTAGTTCGGGTAAGGGTACTACTTAAGGCAAGGGTACTAGTTCAGGCTACCAGTTAAGCCCACTGTAGTAGTTATGGTACTAGTTAAGGCAAGGGTACTAGTTAAGTGTGCTAGTTAAGGCAAGGGCAGTATTTAAGGTTACTTGTTCAGGCAACAGTACTAGTTAAGGCTACTAGTTAATTCAAGGGTACTAGTGAAGACTACTGGTTAAGGTAAGGGTACTAGTTAAGGTCAGGTTGGTAGGTAAGGCTACTAGTTAAGGGTACCAGTAAGGCAACGGTACTAGTTAAGGCTACTAGTTAAGGCTACTAGTTAAGGCTACTAGTTAAGGCAAGGGTACTAGTTCAGGGTACTAGTAGGCAAGGGTACTAGTTAAGACTACTTGTTTAGGCAAGGGTACCTGTTCATATGACTAATTTAGGGTACTTGTCAAGGCAAGGATACTATTCAAGGCTAGTTGTCTAGGCTACTGATCTATGCCACTAGTCTAGCTGACTAGTCCAGCTGACTAGTCTAGGATACTACTCTAGCCTTCTCTTGTCTACTCTACAGTAGTCTACTTTCGTCTACCCTAGTCTACCGTATCATAATCTACCCTATCCTAACCTATTCTAATCGATTTGATTCAATTCAAAGCATTTCGATGAGATTAGACGCGATTATTCTTGAATTGGCTCGATTCGGCACCATCAGCTCGATTCAGCTCAAATCGCTTCGCTTCAGCTCGTTTCGACTCGATTTGGCTCAATTCAGCCTTATTAGGCCCTATTCGGCTTAACTCGACTCTTTTCTATTTGTCTCTATTTGGCTCCATTTGAATCCATTCTACTCTATTCTGTTCTACCCTACCCTGCTCTAATCTATTCTAATGGATTTGACTCGACACGATTCAAAGCATTTCGACGCGATTCATCTCGTTTTGTTTCCATTTGGCTCGATTCGGCTAGAATTGGCTCTATTCAGCTATGTCCTGCACTATTTGACTCTATTCGACTCAATCCTACTCTACTCTTCTCTACTTTACTCCTCTACTCTACCTTACTGTACTATATTCTATTCTTTCTGTTCTGTACTGTTCTGTTCTATTCTATTCTACCCTCCCTGTCCCTACCCTACCCTTATCTCATCTATGATTCGATTCGACGCATTTCCACGCGATTCGACGCCATTAGGCTTGAATCAGCTCGCTTCAGTTCGAATCGGCTCGATTTGGCTCCATTTCACTCCATTTGGCTTGATTTGGCTTGAATTGCATCGATTCTGCTGGAATCTGCTTGATTAGGCCTTCTTTGGCCCTATTCGGCCCTATTCTGCTCTATTCGACTCTTTTCTACTCCATTCGTCTCTATCCATCTCTATTTGACTCCATTCTATTCCATTCTACATCATTCTACACTATTCTCCTCTATTTTATTCTACCCTTCCCTACCCTAATCTATTCTAATTGATTCGATATGATTTGAAACGAATCAAAGCGATTCAATGCGTTTTGTCTCCATTAGGCTCAATTCAGCTATGTTCTGCAATATTTGACTCTTTCTATATTCTGCTGTATTCTTTCTATTCTGTTCTGTTCTCTCCTATTCTGTTGTACTCTATTCTATTCTACCCTACCCAACCCTACTGCACCCCACCCAAACCTACCCTACTTTAATCTATTTGATTCAATTTGATTCAGTTCGACGAGATTTGACAGGATTCGATGGTATTTGATGAGATCCGAAGGCATTCGATGGGATTCAAAGAGTTTTAATGAGATTCCATGCGTTTCAACTAGATTCAGCAGAATTCTATGAGATTTGATGCCATTCGAAGTTATTCGACGTGATACAACGCGATTCGCCTTGATTCGATGACATTCGACGCAATTTGACGCAATATGAAGCGATTCGACCCGGTTTGATGCAAAATGATATCATTGGATGTGACTCAACATGATTTGATGCGATTCGACCCTATTCGGCGACAGTCGGTGCGATTCTGCTTGATTCAGATCGATTAGGTGCGATTCGGCACTATACGGCTCTTTTTCGGCTGTATTCAGCTCCATTCACCTCTATTCGTCTCTATTCGGCCTGTTAAGCTCTATTCGAACCTACTCTTTTCCAATCTATTCTATTCCTTCTAATCTGTTCTAATCTCTTCTATTCTATTCTACCCTCCCCTCCCCTACTCTAATCCATACGTTTCGATTGGATTTGACACATTTAATGTGATTCAACACGATTAAGCTTGAATCTGCTCAATTCAGACCTATTTGGATCTATTGGCTCAATTAGGCTTCATTTGGCTCGTTTTGGCCTCAATTGCTTCGATTCTGCTCGATTTGGCCTTATTTGGCCCTATTCTGCTCTATTCGACTCTTCTACTCTATTCGTCTCTATTTGACTCCATTCTACTCCATTCCTTTCATTCCCCACAATTCTACACTATTCTGCTCTACCCTACCCTACCCCTCTCTAATGTACTCTAATGGATTTGATGCGATTCCTCTCATTTCATCTCCATTCGGCTCTATATTTTTTTTCTATTATACTCTATTCTACTCCTCTCTATTCTATTGTTTCTATTCTGTTCTGTTCTATTCTACTCTATTCTACCCTACCCTATACTACCCAACTCTAATCTATTCTAATCCATTTGATTGGATTTGACTCAACCCATTTTGACATGATTCGGCTTGATTCGGCTCTATTTGGCTCTGTTCAAATCTATTCTACTCTACTCTATTCCCCTCTACTCTACTCTAGCCTACTCTTTTCTGTATTCGTTCTGTATTGTTCTGTTCTATTCTATTCTATTCTGTTTTATTCTATGCTACTCTAGCCTATTCCACCCTACCCTATCATACCTGAACCTCCCCTACTCTAATCTACTCAATTCGATTCAACAAATTGTGACGCGATTTGGGTCAAATAGGTTCGATTCGTGTCCATTCAGTTCCATTTCGCTCGAATAGTGTCGATTCAGCTTGATTAGGCTCGACTCGGCTCCATTAGGATCGATTTGCTGGATTCGGCTCGATTTGGCTCAATTCAGCTCAATTCAGCTCTCTTTGGCCCTATTCGTCTCTATTCGGCTCTTTCCTACTCTATTTGACCCCATTCAATTCCATTGCACACCATTCTACTCCATTCTTCACTATTCTACTCCACCCTACTCTACTGTAATTTATTTGATGGGATTCGACGCTATTTGTCTCATTTCGTCTCCGTTTGGCTCAATTCGACTCTATTTGACTCTGTTCTACTCTACTCTACACTATTCTGCTCTGCTCTACCTTTTTCTACTCTATTCTGTTGTATTCTTTCTATTCTCTTCCTCTATGTTCAATTCTATTCTACTCTTTTTTATCCTACCTTACTCTAATCTATTCTACTGGTTTTGACTCCACGTACTTTGATGGGATTCGGCTCAAATTGGCTCCATTGCACTCCATGCATCCCCCTTCAGCTCAAATCAGTTCGATTCATCTCTAGTCGGCTCCATTCGGCTCTAGTCAGCTCTATTCAGCTCTAATATGCTCTGTTCAGCTCTATTCGGCTCTATTAGACTACTCAACTCTATTATCTCTTTTCGGCTCCATTACACACCATGCTTCTCCATCCGACCCTATTCTTCTGTATTCTATTGTCTTGTACTCTACCCTTTTCTAGTCTATTCTAATCGATTGGATTTGATTTGACTTGAGTCGATAGGATTCAATGCAATTCGACGGGATTTGATGCGATATGGCACGATTCCACAGGATTCAGTGCGATTCTTCTTGATTTCTATCGCTTTTGCTTTTTTTGGTTCTATTTGGCTGTATTTGGCTCTATTAGGCAATAGTCAACTCTATTCTATACTCTACACTACTTGACCCTATTCTATTCTTTGTTCTGTTCTATTCTATCCTGTTCTGTTCTACTGCATTCTATTCTACCCTACCCTACCCTAAGTTACCCTACTGTAATCTGTTCTATTCTATTCAACACACTTGAATGGGATTCAACCTGATTCAGGTCATATCAGCTCGATTCAGCTCCTTTTTGTGCCATTAAACTCGATTCGGTTCTATTTGGCCCTTTTCCTCTCTATTCGGCTCTTTTCAGCAGTATTCGACTCTATTTGACTCTAGTCTAGTCTATTCTTCTCTATTCTTTCTGTTCTGTTCTATTCTACTCTATTCTATTCTACCCTACCCTACCCTAACCTTACCTGTCCTACACTCATATATTTGATTCGATTCGACACAATTCAATGCAATTTGACACGATTCGTCTCGATTCACCTCGAATTTGGTTGATTCAGCTGCATTCAGCTCTGTACGCCTTTTTCTGGTTCTATTCAATTCTATTTGACTCTATCTTATTATGCTCGACTCTATTTAATTCTATTCTATTCTATCTATTGTGCTTTGTTTTGTTCTATTCTAACCTCTCCTACCCTACCCTCCTCTACTCTATTCAATTAGATTCAATGCATTTTGACCAGGCCAGGGTAGTAGTTAAGGATACTAGTAAAGGCAAGGTTACTAGTTAAAGGTACTAGTAAGGCAAGGCTACTAGTTAAGCCTACTAGTCAAGGCAAGGCTACTAGTTAGTTCAAGGGTACTAGTTAAGTCAGCTAGTTAAGGCAGGAGTACTAGTTAAGGCTATTAGTTAAGGCGAGGGTACTCGTTAAGGCAAGTGTACTAGTTAAGTCTACTGGTTAAGGCAAGAGTACTAGTTAAGGCTAGTTGTTAAGGCAAGGCTACTACTTAAGGGTACTAGTTAAGACAAGGGTACTAGTTCATGCTACTTGTAAAGGCCACTAGTTAAGGGTACTAGTAATGTAAGGGTACTAGTTAAGATTACTGGTTAAGGCAAGGGTACTAGTTCAGGTTACTAATTTAGGGTACCTTTCAAGGCAAGGGTACTATTCAAGGCTAGTTGTCTAGGCTACTGATCTATGCCACTAGTCTAGCTGACTAGTCCAGGTTACTAGTCTAGGCTATTACTTCAGCCTTCTCTTGTCTACTCTACTGCAGTCTACTTTTGTCTACCCTAGTCTACCCTATCATAAACTACCCTTCCCTAACCTCTTCTATTCTAATCGATTTGATTCTATTCAAAGCATTTCTATACGATTAGACGCAATTATACTTGAATCGGCTCGATTCAGCGTCATCAGCTCGATTCAGCTCGATTTGGCTAGAATCGCTTTGATTCAGCTCGTTTCGAATCGATTTGGCTCTGTTCATCCTTATTTGGCCCTATTCGGCTCGATTTGACTCTTTTCTAATCTATTTGTCTCTATTCGACTCCATTTGACTCCATTCTGCTCTATTCTGTTCTACCCTACCCTACTCTAATCTATTCTAGTGGATTCGATTCGACACAATTCGAAGCAATTTGACACGATTCGTCTCGTTTTGTTTTCATATGGCTCAATTCAGGTAGAACTGGCTCTATTCAGCTATATCCTGCAGTATTTCACTCTATTCGACTCTATTCCACTTAATCCTATTCTACTCTTCTCTACTCCTCTGCTCTACCCTACTGTACTATACTCTTATTCTTTCTATTCTGTACTGTTTTATTAGATTCTATTCTACCCTCCCCGCCCCTCCCCTACCCTTATCTCATCTATTTGATTCAATTCAATTTGATGCATCTCCACAAGATTCGACGCGATTAAGCCTGAATCACCTCGATTTGGTTCAATTCGGCTAGATTTGGCTCCATTTCACTCCATTCGGCTTGATTTGGCTTGAATTGCATCGATTCTGCTGGATTCTGCTCGATTAGGCCTTCTTTGGCCCTATTCTGTTCTATTCGGCTCTTTTCTACTCTATTCGTCTCTATCCGTCTCTATTTGACTCCATTCTATTCCATTCCACACCATTCTACACTATTCTCCTCTATTCTATTCTACCCTTCCCTACCCTAATCTATTCTAATTGATTTGATTTGATTTGAAACGAATCAAAGCAATTCAATGCGTTTTGTCTCCATTCAGCTCAATTCAGCTATGTTCTGCACCATTTGACTCTTTTCTACTGTATTCTATTTTGTTGTATTCTTTCTATTCTGTTCTGTTCTCTCCTATTCTGTTGTACTCTATTCCATTCTACCCTACCCAATCCTACTGCACCCCACCCAAACCTACCCTACTTTAATCTATTTGATTCAATTCGATTCAGTTCCACACGATTTGACGGGAATCGACGGGATTCAACGAGATTGGAAGGTATTTGATGGGATTCGAGGAGTTTTAATGAGATTCCATGCGATTTGACGTGATTCAGCAGAATTTTATGAGATTTGACACAATTCGAAGTTATTCGACGTGATACGATGCGATTTGCCGTGATTCGATGACATTCGTTGCAATTCGACACAATATGATGCAATTCGACCAGGTTTGACTCAAAATGATATGACTGTACGTGATTCGATGTGATTCGACGCTATTCAGTGACAATCGGTGCGATTCTCCTTGATTCAGATCGATTAGGTGCGATTCGGCACAATACGGCTTTTTTCGGCTGTATTCAGCTCCATTCAGCTGTATTCGTCTCTATTCGACTCTATTTGACGTCTACTCTTTTCCACTCTATTCTATTCCTTCTATTCTGTTCTAATCTCTTCTATTCTACTCTATTCTATTCTACCCTCCCCTTCTCTAATCTATACGTTTCGATTGGATTTGACGCATTTAACGCGATTCAACGTGATTAAGCTTGAATCGGCTCGATTCGGATAGATTTGGCTCTATTCGGCTCAATTATGCTCCATTTGGCTCGTGTTGGCTTCAATTGCTTCGATTCTGCTCAATTCGGCCTTATTTGGCCCTATTCTGCTCTATTCGACTCTTTTCTACTCTATTCGCCTCTATATGACTCCATTCTACTCCATTGTATTCATTCCACACCATAATACACTATTCGACTCTATTCTGCTCTACCCAACCCTACACCACTCTAAGTTAGTATAATCGATTTGACACGATCCCTGTCATTTCATCTCGATTTGGCTCTATTCAGCTCTGTTCAACTCTACTCTATTATACTCTAGTCTACTCTTCGCTATTCTATTGTACTGTTTCTATTCTGTTGTGTTCTACTCTACTCTACCCTACCCTACCTGAATCTCCCCTACTCTAATCTATTCAATTCAATTCAACGAATTTTGATGAGATTCGGGTCGAATCCATTTGATTCGTGTCCATTCAGCTCCATTTGGCTCGAGTAGTGTCGATTCAGCTTGATTAGGCTTGATTTGGCTGCATTAGGCTTGATTCACTGGATTCGGCTGCTTTTGGCTCATTTCAGCTCGATTCGACCTTCCTCGGCCCTGTTCGGCTCTATTCAGCTCTTTTCTATGCTATTCGACTCCATTCGATTCCATTGCACACCATTCTACACTATTCTAATCTACCCTACTCTAATTTACTGTAATCGATTCGATGGGATTCGATGTCATTTGTCTCATTTCCTCTCCATTTGGCTCAATTCGACTCTGTTCTACTCTACTCTACACTATTCTGCTCTGCTCTACCCTTTTCTACTCTATTTTATTGTATTCTTTCTATTCTCTTCTACTGTGTTCAATTTTATTCTACTCTATTCTACTGGATTCGATTCCATGCATTTCAATGGGATTCGGCTCAAATCGGCTCCATTGCATTCTAGTCGGCTCTGTTCATCTCTAATAGGCTCTATTCAGCTCTATTTGGCTCTATTAGACTCTACTCAAATCTATTATCTCTTATCGACTCTGTTCAACTCCATTCTACACCATTCTAATCCATCCTACTCTATGCTTCTCTATTCTATTTTATTGTACTTTACCCTACTCTAAAAAAAAATCTAGTCTATTCTAATTGATTGGATTTGATTTGACTTGAATCGATGTGATTCAATGCAATTCAACGGGATTTGACGCGATATGGCATGATTCCGTGGGATTCGGCCTGATTCATCTTGATTTCTATTGCTTCAGCTCTTTTTGGCTCTATTTGGCTGTATTCGGCAATATTCGAACTGTTCTACTCTACTCTTCTATATTCTACTCGACCATATTCTATTCTTTCTGTTCTGTTCTATCCTGTTCTGTTCTACTGCATTCTATTCTACCCTACCCTAACTTACCCTACTGTAATCTATTCTTTTCTATTCAAAACAATCGAACGGGATTTGACCTGATTCGTGCCGTATCTGCTCGATTCAGATCCTTTTTGGCCATTAAACTCGATTCGGTTCTACTCAGCCCTTTTCCACTCTATTCGGCTCTTTTCGGCAGTATTCAACTCTATTTGACTGTAGTCTACCCTACTCTATTCTTTCTGTTCTGTTCTAGTCTCCTCTATTCTATTCTACCCTACCCTACCCTAACCTTACCTGCCCTACACTAATCTCTTTGATACGATTCGACACAATTATATGCGATTTGTCATAATTCGTCTCGATTCACCTCGAATTTGCTCGATTCGGCTGTATTCAGCTCTGTTCAGCTCTTTTCAGCTCTATTCATCTTGATTTGACTCTATTCTACTGTACTTGGCTCTACTTAATTCTATTCTATTTCTATTGTGTTCTGTTTTGTTGTGTTCTGACCTCTCCTACCCTACCCTCCTCTTCTCTAATCTATTCAATTTGATTCAAGGCATTTTGACGCGATTCCATGTGATTAGGCATGAATCGGCTTGATTTAGCTCTATTTGGCTTCAATCAGGTCAATTCAGCTCGATTCAGCATAATTAGGCTTGATTCAACCTTATTCGGCTCCGTTCGGCTCTATTCAACTCTTCTACTTTATTCATCTCTATTTGGCTCCATTCGACTCCATTCCACACCATTCTACTCTGTTCGACTCCATTCTACACTATTCTATTGTATCCTATTCTGTTCTACCCTACCCTACTCTAATCTATTCTAAACGACTCGCTTCAATGTGATTTGTCTCGTTTCCTCTCCATTCGACTCGATTCAGCTCGAATTGGATCTATTCATCTCTATTCTGCACTACTCGGCTCTGACTATTCTTCTCTACTCAACTCTACTCCATTCTACTCTTTGTATTCTCTTCTCTTCTACTCTATGCTACTCTATTCTATTCTTCTGTGCACTACCCTACCAAATCCCAGCCTAACCTACACTATTCTAATGGGTTCAATTTAATTTGATTCCATTCAATTTCGACCTGATTTGACACAATTCGACGGGATTTGGTGAGATTCGACGGGTTTTGGTGGGATTTGATGGAATTCGACAAGATTCGATGCAATAGGATGTGATTAGGTGAGACTTGGCTCGATTTATTTCTGTTCATTTTGTTTGTCTCTATTTGGCTCGTTCCAGCTCCCTTCGGCTACGTTCAGCTCGAATGTGGTCAATTCGACTCGATTCGGCTCGATTCGGGTCTATTTGGCTCTATGCAACTCTTTTCTAATCTATTCATCTCTGTTCGACTCCATTAGACTCCATTCCACACCATTCTACTCCATTCTACACTAGTCTATTCTACAGAACCCTACTCCACCCTTCCCTATCCTAATCTGTTCTTTTCTACTGTTGTATTCTATTCTCGCTTTCTATTTCCTCTATTCCATCCTATGCTACTCTACCATACCCTACACTAAACTAACCTACCCTGGCCAATGCTGTTCTAGTCTATTTTCTCTGTTCCAGCGTATACTACCCTACCCTACGTGACCCCACCACACCATACCCTACTACTTAGGGGTACTCAATAAGGACACTAATTAAGGGTACTAGTTGGGGCAAGGGTACTACTTAAGGCAAGGTTGGTAGTTTGGGCTACTAGTTAAGGCTAGGGTACTAGTTAAGGTTACTAGTAAAATCAATTGTACTAGTTAAGACATCTAGTTAAGGCAAGGCTATTAGTTAAGGTAAGAGGACTAGTTATGGCTACTAGTTAAGGCAAGGGCAGTAGTCAAGGCTACTAATTAAGGCAAGGGTACTAATTAAGGAAGGGTACTAGTTAAGACTGCTAGTTAAGGTAAGGTTACTAGTTGAGGCCAGGTTACTAGTTGAGAATATTAGTTAAGGGAAGGCTATTAGCTAAGGCAAGGGTACTAGTTAAGACTACTAGCGAAGGCAAGAGTACTAGTTAATACAAGGGTACTAATTAAGGCTACTAGTTAAGCAACGGTAGTAGTACAGATTACTAACTTAGGGTACTTGTCAAGCCAAGGGTAGTATTCAAGGCTAGTAATCTAGGCTACTGGTCTTTGCCACTAGTCTAGCTGACTAGTCCAGCTTACTACTCTATGCTACTTCTCTAGCCTTCTCTTGCTGACTCTACTGTAGTCTACTTTCATCTACTCTTGCCTACCCTATCATAAACTACCCTACCCTAAGCTCTATTGTAATATATTCGATTCAATTTGATTCAAAGTATTTCAATGACATTGGACGCAATTATGCTTGAATCAGCCCTATTCGGCTCGATTCAACTCTTTTCTACTCTATTTGTCTCTATTCGACTGCATTTGACTCCATTCTACCCTATTCTATTCTACCGTACCCTACACTACTCTAATCTATTCTAATGGATTCGATTCGACGAAATTCGAAGCAATTCGACACGATTCGTCTCGTTTTGTTTCCATTTGGCTCGATTCGGCTAGAATTGGCTCTATTCAGCTATATCCTGCACTATTTAACCCTATTCAACTCTATTTGACTCAACTCTGCTCTACTCTTCTCTGCTCTACCTTACTGTACTATATTCTATACTTTCTATTCTGTCCTGTTCTATTCTATTCTACCCTCCTCTCCCCTCCTCTCACCTATTTGATTCGATTTCATTCTACGCATTTCCACGCGATTCGAGGCGATTAGGCTTGAGTCAGCTCGATTTGCTTTGAGTCGGCTCGATTTGGCTCCATTTCACTCCATTCGGCTCGATTTGGCTCTAATTGGGTCGATTCTGCTGGATTCTGCTCGATTAGGCCTTCTTTGGCCCTATTCGGCCCTATTCTGCTCTATTCGACTCTTTTCTACTCTATTCATCTCTATCCGTCTCTATTCTGCTCCATTCTATTCCATTCCACACCATTCTACACTATTCTCTATTCTATTCTACCCTTTCCTACTCTATTCTAATTGATTTTATTTGATTTGACCTGATTCAACACAATTCGTCTCGTTTTGTCTCCATTCGGCTCAATTCGGCTCTGTTCTGCACTATTTGACTCTATCCTTCTCTACTCTATTCTATCCTGTTGTATTCTTTCTATTCTGTTCCGTTCTGTTCTCTCCTATTCTGTTGTACTCTATTCTATTCTACCCTACCCAACCCTACTGCACCCCACCCAAACCTACCCTACTCTAATCTATTTGATTCAATTCAATTCAGTTCGACGCGATTTGACAGGATTTGACGGGATTCGACGAGTTCCGAAGGCATTCGACGGGATTCGAAGAGATTTGACCAGATTCTATGCTTGATTCAGCTCGATTAGGTGCGTTTTGGCACTATAGTGCTCTTTTCGGCTGTATTCAGGTCTATTCGTCTCTATTCGGCCTATTCGGCTCTATTCGACCCTACTCTTTTCCACTCTATTCTATTCCTTCTATTCTGTTCTAATCTCTTCTATTCTACTCTATCCTCGTCTACCCGTCTCTAATCTATATGTTTCGATTGGATTTGATGCATTTAACACGATTCGATGCGATTAAGCTTGAATCGGCTCGAATCGGATCGACTTGGCTCTATTTGGCTCAATTAGGCTCCATTCAGCTCGTTTTGGCTTGAATCGCTTCGATTCTGCTCGATTCGGCCTTATTCGGTCCTATTCTGCTCTATTTGACTCTTTGCTACTCTATTCACCTCTATTTGACTCCATTCTATTCATTTTACACCATTCTACACTATTCTACTCTATTCTGCTCTACCTTACCCTACACGACTCTAATTTAATCAATTTGACATGATCCCTCTCATTTCATCTCGATTCAGCTCTATTCAGCTGTATTCGACTCTATTATACTCTAGTCTACTCTTCTCTATTCTGTTGTTTCTATTATGTTCTGTTCTATTCTACTCCATTCTACCCTACCCTATAATAGCTACCCAACTCTAATCTATTCAAATCCATTTGATTGGATTTGATTCAACCCATTTTGACGCGATTCGGCTCGATTTGGCTCTATTGGAATCTATTCTATTCTACTCTAGTCCCCACTGCTCTACTCTAGCCTACTCTTTCCTGTATTCGTTCTGTATTGTTCTGTTCTACTCTATTCTGTTTTATTCTATTCTACTTGACCCTATTCTACCCTACCCTACCATACCCGAAACTCCCCTGCTCTAATCTATTTGATTCAATTCCACGAATTTTGACCCGATTCAGGTCGAATCGGTTCGATTCGTGTCCATTTGGCTCCATTTGGCTCGAATGGTGTCGATTCAGCTTGATTAGGCTCGATTCAGCTCCATTAGCCTCGATTCACTGGATTCGGCTCGATTTGGCTCAATTGAGCTCAATTCGGCCCTCTTCGGCACTATTCGACTCTATTCGGCTCCATTTGATTCCATTGCACAGTATTCTACTCCATTCTACACTATTTTACTCTACCCTACTCTAATTTGCTGTAATTGATTCGATGGGATTCTACACAATTTGTCTCGTTTCATCTCCATTTGGCTTGATTCAACTCTTTTTGACTCTGTTCTATTCTACTGTACGCTATTCTGTTCTGCTCTACCCTTTTCTACTCTATTCTATTGTATTCTTTCTATTCTCTTCTACTGTGTTCAATTCTACTCTATTCTATCCTACCCTACTCCAATCCATTCTACTGGATTCGATTCCACGCATTTCAATGGGATCCAGCTCAAAATGGCTCCATTGCACTCCATTCATCCCTCTTCAGCTCAAATCGGTTCGATTCAGCTCTAATCAGCTCCATTCCACTCTAGTCGGCTCTATTCGGCTCTAATACACTCTATTCAGCTCTTTTTGGCTGTATTAGACTCTTCAACTCTATTATCTCTTTTTGACTGGATTCAACTCCACTCAAGTCCGTTCTACACCATTCTACTCCATCCTACTCTATTCTTCTCTATTCTATTGTATTGTACTCTACCCTACTCTAGTCTATTCTAATCGATTGGGTTTGATTTGACTTGAATCAATGGGATTCAATGCAATTCTATGGGATTTGATGCAATATGGCAGGATTCCACGGGATTCAGAGTGATTCGTCTGGATTTCTATTGCTTTGGCTGATTTTGGCTCTATTTGGCTGTATTTGGCAATACTTGAGTCTATTGTACTCTACTCTTCTATACTCTACTCAACCTTATTCTGTTCTTTCAGTTCAGTTCTATGCTGTTCTGTTCTACTGCATTCTATTCTACCCTAACCTACCTTAACTTACCCTACTGTAATCTGTTCAATTCTACTGGACACACTTGAACGCGATTCGACCTGATTCCGGCCATAACAGCTCGATTCAGCTCCTTTCTGCTCCATTAGACTCAATTCGGCTCTACTCAGCTCTTTTCCGCTCTATTCGGCAGTATTCAACTCTATTTGACTGTAGTCTACTCTACTTTGTTCTTTCTATTCTGTTCTATTCTACTCTATTCTATTCTACCTTACCCTACCCTAACCTAGTTTGCCCTACACTAATCTATTTGGTTCGATTCGACACATTTCAACGCAATTCGAAATGATTCTTCAGCGTTCACCTCGAATTTGATCGATTTGGCTGTACTCAGCTCTGTTCGGCTCTTTTCAGCTCTATTCAACTCTATTTGACTCTATTCTACTGTATTCGACTCTACTTAATTCTATTCTATTCTTTCTGTTGTGTTCTGTTGTATTCTAACCTCTCCTACCCTACCCTCATCTACTCTAATCTATTCGATTCGATTCAATACGTTTTGAACCGATTCCATGTGATTAGGCTTCAATCAGCTTGATTTAGCTCTATTTGGCTTGAATCAGGTCAATTCGGCTCGATTCTGCTCGATTCAGCATAATTAGACTCGATTCCACCTTATTCGGCCCTGTTCGGCTCTATTCAACTCTTTTCTACTTTATTCTTCTCTATTTGGCTCCATTTGACTCCATTCCATACCACTCTACTCTGTTCTACTCCATTCTACACTATTCTACTCTATCCTTTTCTGTTTTACCCTACCGTAATCTAATATATTCTAATCGATTCAATGCATCGCGATTTGTCTCGTTTCCACTCCATTAGCCTTGATTCAGCTCAAATTGGATCTATTCACCTATATTCTGCACTACTTGACTCTGACTATTCTACTGTATTCAACTTTACTCTATTCTACTCTGTATTCTCTTCTGTTCTACCCTATGCTCCTCTATTCTATTCTTCTGTGCACTACGCTACCGAATCCCAGCCTAACCTAACCTACACTACTCTAATCTGTTCAATTTAATTCAATTCTATTTAATTCGACCCAATTTGACACAATTCGATAGGATTTGGTGAGATTCTATGAGATTCAACGGGTTTTGGTGGGATTTGATGGAATTCGTCGAGATTCGATGCAATAGGATGCAATTAAGTGCGATTTGGCTCGATTTAACTCGGCTCATTTTGTTTGTCTCTATTTGGCTCGTTTCAGCTCCAGTAAGCTACATTCAGCTCGAATCTGGTTGATTCGACTTGATTCGGCTCGGTTTGTCTCCATTCGGCTCGATTCAGCTTGATTCTGCCCTATTGGCCCTATTCTGTGCTATTTGGCTCTATTCAACTCTTTTCTACTCTATTCATATCTGTTTGACTTCATTAGACTCCATTCCACACCATTCTACTCCATTCTACACTATTCTATTCTACAGAACCCTACCCCATCCTACCCTATCCTAATCTAGTCTGTTCTTTTCTATTCTGTTGTATTCTATTCTCCTTTTTTATTTTCTCTATTCCATCCTATGCTACTCTACCATACCCTACACTAAACTAACCTACCCTGACCTATGCTATTCTACTCTATTTTATTCTATTTTCTCTGTTCCACCATATGCTACCCTACACTACGCTACCCGACCGTACCATACTCTACTCCTTAAAAAAAAAAAAAAACTTAGGGGTACTCAATAAAGGTACTAATTAAGGGTACTCAATAAAGGTACTAATTAAGGGTACTCGTTTGGGCTAGGGTACTACTTAAGGCAGGGGTACTAGTTCAGACTACTAGTTAAGGCAGGGGTACTAGTTAAGGCTACTAGTTAAGGCAAGATTACTAGTTAAGGCTACTATTTAAGGCAATGGTACTAGTTAAGGCCAGGGTGCTGATTAAGGCTACCAGTTAAGGCAAGGCTACTAGTTAAGGCTACGAGTTAAGGGTACTAGTTAAGGTGAGGGTACTAGTTAAAAGTACTAGTAAGGCAAGGGTACTAGGTAAGGCAAGAGTACTAGTTCAGAATACTAATTTAGGGTACTTGTCAAGGCAAGGGTTGTATTCAAGGCTAGTTGTCTAGGCTACTGTTCTATGCCACTAGTCTAGCTGACTAATCCACCTTACTAGTCTAGGCTACTACTCTAGCCTTCTCTGGGCTACTCTACTGTAGTCTACTTTCATCTACCCTTGTCTAGCCTATGTTAAACTATCCTACCCTAACCTCTTCTGATCTATTCGATTTGATTCGATTCAAAGCATTTCAATGCGATTGGACGCGATTATGCTTCAATCAGCCCTATTAGGCTCGACTCGACTGTTTTCTACTCTGTCTCTATTCGACTCCATTTGACTCCATTCTACTCCATTCTGTTCTACCCTACCCTACTCTAATGGATTCGATTCGACGTGATTTCAAGCAATTCGACGCGATTCATCTCGTTTTGTTTCCATTGGGCTCGATTTGGCTAGAATTGGCTCTATTCTGATATATCCTGCACTATTTGACTCTATTTCAGCTCAATCCCACTCTACTCTCCTCTGCTCTACCTACTGTACTATATTCTATCCCTTCTATTCTGTCCTGTTCTATTCTAGTCTACCCTCCCCACCCCTTCTCTAATCTATTTGATTCGATTCAATTCGATGCATTTCCACGCGATTCGACGCGATTAGGCTTAAATCAACTCGATTCGGTTCGATTTGGCTCCATTTCACTCCATTCGGCTGTAGTTCGGTTGAATTGCATCAATTCTGCTGGATTCTCCTCGATTAGGCCTTCTTTGGCCCTATTCAGCCCTATTCTGCTCTGTTCAACTCTTTTCTACTCTATTCATCTCTATCCGTCTTTATTCGACTCCATTCTATTCCATTCCACACCATTCTACACTATTCGCCTCTATTCTATTCTACCCTTCCCTACCCTAATCTATTCTAATTGATTCGATTTGATTTCACCCGATTCGAAGTGATTCAACGTGATTCGTCTTGGTTTGTCTCCATCGGCTCTGTTCTGCACTATTTGAATCTATTCTATTCTGTTGTATTCTTTCTATTCTGTTCTGTTCTCTCCTATTCTGTTCTACTCTATTCTATTCTACCCTACCCAACCCTATTGCACCCCACCCAAACCTACCCTACTTTAATCCATTTGATTCAATTCGATTCAGTTTGTGGTGATTTGACAGTATTCAATGAGATCCAAAGGCATTTGACGAGATTTGAAGAGATTCCATGCAATTCGACGTGATTCAGTAGAATTCTATAAGATTTGATGCAATTCGAAGTTATTCAATGTGATATGACGCTATTCAGTGACGGTGCGATTCTGCTTGATTCAGCTCGATTAGGTGAGTTTCGGCACTGTACGGCTATTTTCGGCTCTATTCAGCTCCATTCAACTCTATTTGTCTCTATTCAGCCTATTTGGCTCTATTCGACCCCACTCTTTTTCACTCTATTCCTTCTATTCTGTTCTAACCTCTTCTTCTCTACTCTATTCTATTCTACCCTACCCTTCTCTAATTTTATGTTTCAATTGAATTTGATGTATTTAACGTGATTCGATGCAATTAAGCTTGAATCGGCTCGATTCGGATCAATTTGGCTCAGTTAGGCTCCATTCGGCTCGTTCTGGCTTGATTGCTTCAATTCTGCTCGATTCGGCCTTATTTGGCCCTATTCTGCTCTATTCGACTCTTTTCTACTCTATTCGTCTCTATTTGACTCCATTCTATTCATTCCACACCATTCCATTCTACACTCTTCTGCTCTACCCTACCCTACACTACTCTAATTTACTCTAATCGATTAGACGCAATTCCTCCCATTTCGTCTCCATTCGGCTCTATTCAGCTCTATTATACTCCAGTCTACTCTATTGTACTCTTCTCTATGCTATTGTATTGTTTCTATTCTGTTCTGTTCTCTTCTACTCTATTCTACCCTACCCTATGCTACCCAACTCTATTCTAACCCATTTAATTGGATTTGATTCAACCCATTTTGAAACACTTCGGCTTCATTTGGCTCTGTTCGAATCTATTCTACTCTACTCTATTCCCCTCTACTCTACTCTAGCCTACTCTTTTCTGTATTTGATCTGTATTGTTCTGTTCTCTTCTATTCCATGCTATTCTATTCTACTCTATTCTACCCTACCCTACCCTACCTGAACCTCCCCTACTCTAATCTATTCAATTCGATTGGACGAATTTTGACGCGATTCGGGTAGAATCAGTTCCATTCGTGTCCATTCGGCTTCATTTGGCTCGAATAGTGTTGATTCAGCTTGATTAGGCTCGATTCGGCTCCATTAGTCTTGATTCACTGGATTCAGCTCGATTTGGCTCAATTCAGCTCGATTCGGCCCTCTTCGGCCCTATTTGACTCTCTTCGGCTCTTTTCTACTCTATTTGACTCCATTCGATTCCATTGCACACCATTGTACTCCATTCTACACTATTCTAATCTACCCTACTCAAATTTACTGTAATTGATTTGATGGGATTTGACGCAATTTGTCTCGTTTTGTCTCCATTTTGGCTCAATTCAACTCTATTCGACTCTGTTCTACTCTAGTCTACACTATTCTGCTCTGCTCTACCCTTTTGTACTCTATTCTTTCTATTCTCTTGTGCTGTGTTCAATTCTATTCTACGCTATCGTATCCTACCCTACTCTAATCTATTCTACTGGATTTGATTCCTCACATTTCGATGCGATTCGGCTCAAATCGGCTCCATTGCACTCCATTCATTCCCCTTTGGCTCAGATCAGTTCGATTCAGCCTCTATCAGCTACATTCAGCTCTAGTCGGTTCTATTCGGCTCTAATAGGCTCTGTTCAGCTCTGTTCAGTTCTATTAGACTCTAGTCAACTCTATTATCTGTTTTGACTCCATTCGACTCCATTCAACTCCATTCTACACCATTCTACTCCATCCTACTCTATTCTTCTCTATTGTATTGTATTGTACTCTAGTCTATTCTAATTTATTGGATTTGATTTGACTTGCAACGATGGGATTCAATGCAATTCGACATGATTTGGCACGATTCCACGGTATTCAGAGCCATTCGTCTTGATTTCTATCACTTCAGCTCTTTTTGGCTCTATTCGGCAATATTCAACTCTATTCTACTCTACTCTATTCTATTCTTTCAGTTCTGTTTTGTTCTATCCTGTTCTGTTCTACTGCATTCTATCCTACCCTACCCTAACTGACCCTACTGTAATCTGTTCGATTCTATTGGACACGCTTGAACACGATCCGAACTGATTCGGGTCGTATCGGCTCAACTCAGCTCCTTTCTGCTCCATTAGACTCGATTCGGTTCTACTCGGCCCTTTTCCACTCTATTCAGCTCTTTTGAGCAGTATTTGATTCTAGTCTACTCTACTCTTTCTGTTCTATTCTACTCTATTCTATTCTACCCTACCCTACCCTAACCTTACCTGCCCTACACTAATCTATTTGATTCAATTCGACACAATTCAACTCGATTCAACATGATTCACCTCGAATTTGGCCAATTCGGCTGTATTCAGCTGTTTGGCTCTATTCAACTCGATTTGACTCTGTTCTACTGTACTCGACTCTACTTAATTCTATTCTATTCTTTCTATTGTGTTCTGTTCTGTTGTGTTCTAGTCTAACCTCTCCTACCCTACCCTCCTCTACTCTAATCTATTTGATTCGATTCAATGCATTTTGACGCGATTCCATGTGATTAGGCTTGAATCGGTTTGACTTAGCTCTATTTGGCTTGAATCGTGTCAATTCGGCTCTATTCTGCTCCATTCAGCATAATTAGGCTTGATCCAAACTTATTCGGCCCTGTTCGGCTCTATTCAACTCTTTTCTACTTTATTCGTCTCTGTTTGGCTCCATTCCACTCTGTTCGACTCCATTCTACACTATTCTATTATGTTCTACCCTACCCTACTCTAATTTATTCAATCGTATTCTTCTGTGCCCTACCCTACCGAATCCCAGCAAAACCTTCACTACTCTAATCTGTTCAATTTAATTTGATTCCATTCAATTCGACCCGATTTGACACAACTCGATGGGATTCGGTGAGAAAAACACAAGATCCGACGGGTTTCGGTGGGATTTGATGGAATTCGACGTGATTCAATCCAATAGGATGCGATTAGGTGCGATTTGGCTCGATTTAGCTAGGCTCATTTTGTTTGTCTCTATTTGGCTCGTTTCAGCTCCATTCAGCTAGAATCTGGTCGATTTGACTCGATTTGGCTCGATTCGGCTCTATTCAGCTCGATTCAGCCCTATTTGGCCCTAACCGGCACTATTCGCCTCTGTTCAACTCTTCTAATCTATTCATCTCTGTTCAACTCCATTAGACTTCATTCCACACCATTCTACTCCATTCTATTCTATAGAACCCAACCCCACCCTACCCTATCCTAATCTAGTCTGTTCTTTTCTATTCTGTTGTATTCTATTCTCATTTTCTATTTTCTCAATTCCATCCTATGCTACTCTACCATACCTCACACTAAACTAACCTACCCTGACCTATGCTGTTCTATTCTATATTCTCTGTTCTACCGTATGCTACCCTACCCTATGCTACCCCACTATACCGTACCCTACTACTTAGGGGTACTCAATAAGGGTACCAATTAAGGTTACTAGTTCAAGTAAGGGTACTACTTAAGGCAAGAGTATTAATTCATGTTACTAGTTCAGGCCAGGGTACTAGATAAGGGTACTAGTTAAGGCAAGGAAACTAGTTAAGGCTACTAGTTAAGGCAAGGGTAGTAGTTGAGACTACTAGTTAATGCAAGGGTACTAGATAAGACCAGGGTACTAGTTAAGGATACTAGGTAAGGCAAGGGTAATAATTAAGTGCACTAGTAAGGCAAGGTCACTTGTTAAGACTACTAGTTAAGGCAAGGGTACTAGTTAAGTGTGCTAGTAACTCAAGGGTACTACTTAAGACTACTAGTTAAGGCAAGGGTACTAATTAAGTCTACTAGTTAAGGCAAGATACTAGCTCAGGGTACTAGTCAAGGCAAGGGTACTAGTTAAAGCAAGGGTACTAGCTAAGACTACTAGTTAAGGCAAGGGTTCTAGTTCAGATTACTAATTTAAGGTACTTGTCAAGGTTAGTTGTCTAGGCTACTGATCCATGCCACTGGTCTAGCTGACTAGTCCAGCTTACTAGTCTAGGCTACTACTCTAGCCTTCTCTTGTCTACTCTAGTCTAGTTTCGTCTACTCTAGTCTACCCTATCATAAACTACCCTACCCTAACCTGTTCTAATCTATTCGCTTTGATTCTATTCAAAGCATTTCGATGCGATTGGACGCGATTATGCTTGAATCGGCTCGATTCGGCTCGATTCGGCACCATCAGCTCGATTCAGCTTGATTTGGATCGAATATCTTCGATTCAGCTTGTTTCGACTCGATTCGGCTCGATTCAGCCTTATTAGGCCCTATTGGCTCGATTCGACTCTTTTCTACTCTATTTTTCTCTATTCAACTCCATTTGACTCCATTCTACTGCATTTTACTCTATTCTGTTCTACCCTACCCAACTCTAATCGATGCTAATGGATTTGATTCGACGCGATTCAAAGCAATTCGACTCGATTCGTCTTGTTTCGTTTCTATTTGGCTCTATTTGGCTAGAATTGGCTCTATTCAGCTATATCCTGCACTGTTTGACTCTATTCGACTCATTTCTACTTTACCGCTCTCTGCTCTACCCTACTGTACTATATTCTATTCCTTCTATTCTGTCCTGTTCTATTCTAGTCTACCCTCCCCGCCCAACCCCTACCCTTCTCTAATCTATTTGATTCGATTCGATTCGACGCATTTCCACGCGATTCGACGCGATTAGGCTTGAATCAGCTCGATTCGCTTCGAATCAGCTCGATTTGGCTCCATTTCACTCCATTCGGCTCGATTTGGCTCGAATTGCATCGATTCTGCTGGGTTAGGCCTTCTTTGGCCCTATTCGGCCCTATTCTGCTCTATTTGACTCTTTTCTACTCTATTCATCTCTATCCGTCTCTTTTCGACTCCATTCTATTCCTTTCCACACCATTCTACACTATTCTCCTCTATTTTATTCTACCCTTCCCTACCCTAATCTATTCTAATTGATTCGATTGGATTTGACCTGATTCGAAGTAATTCAAAGCAATTCGTCTCATTTTGTCTCCATTCGCCTATGTTCTGCACTATTTAACTCTATTCTACTCTACACTATTCTGTTGTATTCTTTCTATTCTGTTCTGTTCTCTCCTATTCTGTTGTACTCTATTCTATTCTACCTTACCCAACCCTACTGCACCCCACCCAAGCCTACCCTACTTTAACCTATTTGATTCAATTCGATTCAGTTCAACGAGATTTGACAGGATTCGACGAGGTCTGAAGGCATTCGAAGGGATTCAAAGAGATTTGACGAGATTCCATGTGATTCAACGTGATTTAGCAGAATTCTATGAGATTTGATGTAATTTGAACTTATTCGACGTGATATGATGCAATTCGCCATGATTCGACGACGTTCAACACATTTTGACGCGATACGAAGCGATTCGACCTGGTTTGATGCAAAACAAGGTGATTCGGTGCGATTCGACATGATTCGACTCTATTTGGGGATGGTCAGTGAGAGTCTCCTTGATTCAGCTTGATTAGGTGCGATTTTTCGACTGTACGCTGCTCCATTCAGCTCTATTCATCTCTATTTTCTCTATTCTGCTCTATTCGACTCTATTTGACCCTACTTTTTTCCACTCTATTCTGTTCTAATCTCTTGTATTCTACTCTACTCAATTCTACCCTCCTCTAATCTATACGTTTGGATTGGATTTGACACATTTAATGCGATTCGATGTGATTAAGCTTGAGTCGGCTCGATTCTGATCAATTTGACTCTATTCGGTTCAATTAGGCTCCATTCGGCTCGTTTTGGCTTGAATCACTTCAGTTCTACTCGATTCCACCTTATTCGGCCCTGTTCTGCTCTATTCGACTCTTTTCTACCCTTTTCATCTCTATTTGACTCCATTCTATTCATTCCACACCATTCTATTCTACTCTCTTCTGCTCTACCCTACCCTACACCACTCTAATTTACTCTAATCGATTTGACGCGATTCCTCTCATTTCGTCTCCATTCGGCTCTCATTTCGTCTCCATTCGGCTCTATTCAGCTCTATTCGACTCTATTATACTCCAGTCTACTCTATTGTACTCTAGTCTACTCTTCTCTATGCTATTGTATTTTTTCTATTCTGTTCTGTTCTATTCTACCCTACCCTATGCTACCCAACTCTAATCAATTCTAATCCACTTGATAGGATTTGATTGAACCCATTTCGACGCGATTTGGCTCGATTTTGCTCTATTTGACTCTGTTCGAATCTATTCTACTCTATTCTCCTCCACTTTACTCTAGCTTATGCTTTTCTGTATTCTTTCTGTATTGTTCTTTACTATTCTATTCTGTTCTACGCTATTCTACTCTACTCTATTCTACCCTACCCTACCATACCTGAACCTCCACTACTCTAATCTATTCAATTCAATTCAACGAATTTTGGTTCGATTCAGGTCGAATCGGTACGATTCGTGTCCATTCGACTCCATTTGCCTTGAATAGTGTCAATTCGGTTCCTTAGGCTCGATTCGGCTCCATTAAGCTCAATTCACTGGATTCGGCTCGATTTGGTTCAATTCAGCTAGATTTGGTCCTCCTCGGGCTTTTAGGCACTCTTCGGCTCTATTCTACTCTTTTCTACTCTATTTGACTCCATTCGATTCCATTGCACACCATTCTACTCAATTCTACACTATTCTACTCTACCCTACTCTAATTTACTGTAATTGATTCAATGGGATTCGACGCGATTTGTCTCGTTTCGTCTCCATTTGGCTCGATTCAACTCTGTTCTACTCTATTCTACTCTACACTATTCTGCTCTGCTCTACCATTTTCTACTCTATTCTATTGTATTCTTTCTATTCTCGTCTACTGTGATCAATTCTATTCTACTCTATTCTATCCTACCCTACTCTAAGCTATTCTGTTGGATTCCATTCCATGCATTTCGATGCGATTTAGTTCATATCAGCTCCATTGCACTCCATTCACTCCCCTTTGGCTCAAAAAGTTTCGATTCATCTCTAATCGGCTCCATTCGACTCTAGTCAGTTCTATTCGGCTCTAATAGGCTCTATTCAGTTCTATTAGACTCTACTCAACTCTATTATCTCTTTTCGACTCCATTCAACTCCATTCTACTCCATGCTACTCTACTGTTCCCTATTGTATTGTATTGTACTCTACCCTATTCTAGTCTATTCCAATCGATTGGATTTGATCTGAGTTGCATCGATGGGATTCGACGCGATACGGCACGATTCCACGGTACTCGGTGCCATTCGTCTTGATTTCTATCGCTTCGGCTCTTTTTGTCTCTATTTGGCTGTATTTGTCTCTATTCGGCAATATTCGACTCTATTCTACTCTACTCGTCTATACTCTACTTGACCGTGTTCTATTCTTTCGGTTCTGTTCTGTTCTATCCTGTTCTCTTCTACTGCATTCTATTCTACCCTACCCCTACCCTAACTTACTCTAATCTGTTCGATTCTATTGGACACACTTGAACACGATTTGGCCTGATTCAGGTCATATCGGCTCGATTCAGCTCCTTCCCACTCCATTAGCCTCGATTCGGTTCTACTCAGCTCTTTTCCTCTCTATTCGGCTCTTTTCGGCAGTATTTGACTCTATTTCACTCTAGTATACTTTATTCTTTCTGTTCTGTTCTAGTCTACTCTATTCTATTCTACCCTACCCTACCCTAACCTTACCTGCCCTACACTAATCTATTTGATTCTATTCGACACATTTCCTCGCGATTCGACATGATTCGTCTCGATTCACCTCGAATTTGGTCAATTCGGCTGTATTCAGCTCTTTTCAGCTCTATTCAACTCGATTTGAGTCTAATCTACTGTACTCGACTCTACTTAATTCTATTCTTTCTATTGTGTTCTGTTCTATTCTAACCTCTCCTACCCTACCCTCCTCTACTCTATTCGATTCGATTCAATGCATTTCGACACGATTCCATGTGATTAGGCTTGAATCGGCTTGATTTAGCTCTATTTGGCTTGAATCGGGTCAATTCGGCTCGATTCTGCTCCATTTAGCGTAATTAGGCTCGATCGAACCTTATTCAACCCTCTTTGGCTCTATTCAACTCTTTTCTACTTTATTCGTTTCTATTTGGCTCCATTCAACTCCATTTCACACCATTCTACTCTGTTCGACTCCATTCTACACTATTCTATTGTATCCTATTCTGTTCTACCCTACCCTAATCTGTTCTAATTGATTCGATTCATTGTGATTTGTCCCGTTTCCTCTCCATTCAACTCGATTCAGCTCAAATTGCATCTATTCATCTATATTCTGCACTACTCGACTCTGACTATTCTACTCTACTCAACTCTACTCCATTCTACTCCTTGTATTCTCTTCTCTTCTACTCTATTCTATTCTTCTGTGCCTTACCCTACCGAATCCCAGCCTAACCTACACTATTCTAATGGGTTCAATTTAATTCGATTCCATTCAATTCGACCTGATTTGACACAGTTCGAAGGGATTCGGTGAGATTCCACGAGATTCGACGGGTTTTGGTAGAATTTTATGGAATTCGAAGAGATTTGATGCAGTAGGATGCGATTAGGTGTGATTTGGCTCGATTTAGCTCAGCTCATTTTGTTTGTCTCTATTTGGCTCGTTTCAGCTCCATTCAGCTCGAATGGGGTCGAATCGACTTGATTCGGCCCAATTCGTCTCCATTCGGCTTGATTTGGCCCTATTTGGCCCTATTCGGCGCTATTCAGCTCTATTCAACTCTTTTCTACTCTATTCATCTCTGTTCGACTCCATTAGACTCCATTCCACACCACTCTACACTATTCTATTCTACAGAACCCTACCCAACCCTACCCTGTCATATTGAGTCTGTTCTTTTCTATTCTGTTGTATTCTATTCTCGTTTTCTATTTTCTCTATTCCACCCTATGCTGCTCTACCTTTTCTATTCTGTTGTATTCTATTCTCGTTTTCTATTTTCTCTATTCCACCCTATGCTACTCTACCATACCCTACATCAAATTAACCTCCCCTGACCTATACCATTCTATTCTATTTTATTCTTTTTTGTCTGTTCCACCGTATGCTGCCCTACACTATGCTACCTCACCGTATCATACCCTACTATTTAGGGGTACTAAATAAGGGTACTAATTAAGGGTACTAGTTCGGCCAAGGGTACAACTTAAGGCAAGGGTACTAGTTCAGGCTACTAGTTAAGGTCAGGGTACTAGTTAAGGCAAATTTCTAGTTGACTACTAGTTAAGGCAAGGGTACTAGTTAAGGCAAGAGTACTAGTTAAGACTACTAGTTAAGGCGAGGCTATTAGTTAAGATTCAGCTTGATTTGGCTCAAATCGCTTTAATTCAGCTCTTTTTGACTCGATTCAGCTCAGTTCAGCCTCAGTCAGCCCCATTCGGCTTGATTCGGCTCTTTTCTACTCTATATTTCTCTATTCGACTGCATTTGACTCCATTTTACTCCTTTCTACTCTATTCTGTTCTACCCTATCCTACTGTAATCGATGCTAATGGATTCGATTCGACGCGATTCGAAGCAATTCAATGCGATTCATCTCGTTTTGTTTCCATTAGGCTCAATTCAGCTAGAATTGGCTCTATTCAGCTATATCCTGCACTATTTGACTCTATTCGACTCAATTCTACTCTACTCTTCTCTGCTCTACCCTACTGTACTATATTCTATTTTTCTATTCTGTACTGTTCTATTCTATTCTACCCTCCCTGCCCCCCACCCTTCTCTAATCTATTTGATTCATTCGATGAGACGCATTTCCACGCGATTCGACGCGATTAGACTTGAATCAGCTCGATTCGCTTCAAATCGGCTCTATTTGGCTCCATTTCACTCCATTCGGCTATATTTGGCTCGAACTGCATCGATTCTGCTGGATTCTGCTCTATTAGGCCTTATTTGGCCCTATTCTGCCTATTCAACTCTTTCCTACTCTATTCATCTCTATCCGTTTCTATTCGACTGCATTCTATTCCATTCCACACTATTCTCCTCTATTCTATCCTACCCTTCCCTATCATAATCTATTCTAATTGATTCCATTTGATTTGGCCCGATTTGAAGCGATTCAATGTGATTCATCTCGTTTTGTCTCCATTCGGCTCAATTCGGCTATGTTCTGCACTATTTGACTCTATTCTACTCTACTGTATCCTATTCTGTTGTATTCTTTCTATTCTGTTCTGTTCTCTCCTTTTCTGTTGTACTCTATTCTATTCTACCCTATCCAACCCTACTGCACCTCACCCAAACCTACCCTACTTTCATCTATTTGACTCAATTCGATTCAGTTCAATGTGATTTGACAGAATTTGACGGGATTCCGAGAGATCCGAAGGCATTCGAAGGGATTCGAAGAGATTTGACCAGATTCTATGCAATTCGATATGATTCAGCAAAATTCTATGAGACTTGACGCAATTCAAAGTTATTTGACATGATACGATGCGATTCGCTGTGATTCAACAACATTCGATGCGATATGAAGCGATTCGGCCTGGTTTGATGCAAAACGATGTGATTCGATGGTATTCGGCGACTGTGCGATTCTGCTTGATTCAGCTCGATTAGTTGCGATTCAGCACTATGCGGCTCTTTTCAGCTGTATTCAGCTCTATTCGTCTCTATTCGGCTTATTTGGCTTTATTCGACTGTATTCGACCCTACTCTTTTCCACTCTATTCTATTCTATTCCTTCTATTCTGTTCTAATCTCTTTTATTCTACTCTATTCTACCCTCCCCTCCCCTTCTCTAATCTATACATTTCTACTGGATTTGATGCTTTTAAAGCGATTCGACGCAATTAAGCTTGAATCGGCTCGATTTGGATCGGTTTGGCTCTATTCGGCTCAATTAGGCTCCATTCAGCTCGTTTTGGCTTGAATCGCTTCGATTCTGCTCGATTCGGCCTTATTTGGGCCTATTCTGCTCTATTCAACTCTTTTCTACTCTATTCGTCTCTACTTGACTCCATTCTACTCCATTCTATTCATTCCACACCATTGTATGCTATGCTACTCTATTCTGCTCTACCTTAACCTACACCACTCTAATTTACTCTAATCGATTCGACGCAATTCCTCTCATTTCGGCTCTATTATACTCTAGTCTACTCTATTGTACTGTAGTCTACTCTTCTCTATTCTATTGCATGATTTCTATTCTGTTCTATTTCTATTCTGCCTTGCCGTGCTGTGCTGTTCCCTGCCATGCCATGCCCTGCCATCCCGTCCCCTCCGCTCCCCTCCCCTGCTCTGCCCTGCCCTGATTTTCAGCGCGAATTGGCATGAATCAATGCAATTTTACCCAATTTGATGCCATTTGGCGCGATTCGACTTGATTCAACTAGATTCTATTCTATTTTTCTAATCTCTCTGTTCCACCGTTTGCTACCCTACCCTACCCTGCCCTAGTCTTTTCTTTTCTATTCTATTCTCTGTATTCCACCCTATGCTACCCCACCATATGCTACCCTAGCATGTGCTACACCTACCCTACCCTATCCTACCCTACCATACCCTACCCAATGAGTCAAGTCAAGTCTACTAGTCAGGGCTAATTTCACTCAGCATAATGTTTTCCAGATTTGTCCATGTTATGAAATGTTTCACAGATTCATCACTGTTCATTATCAATGCATAATGTCCCATTGCATGACTATGCCATAATTTATTCATCCCTTCATCTGTTGATGGGTACCTTAGTTGCTTCCATCTGTTTGCTATTGTAAACAGAGTTTCAGTGAACATGGGTATGCATATATCTGTTCGCGTAAAGGCTCTTATTTCTCTAGGATATATTCCAAGAAGTGGGATTGCTGGATCATATGGTATTTCTATTTCTAGCGTTTTTAAGGAAGTGCCAAATCAATTTCCAAAGTGGTTGTACCATTTTACTTTCCCACCAGAAGTGTATAAGTGTTCCAATATCTCCACAGCCTCTCCAACATTTACTGTTTTGTGTCTTTTGGATTAAACCACTATTGTTGGAGTGAGATGAAATCTCATTGTAGTTTTGATTTGCATTTCTCTAGTGACTAATGATCTTGAGCATTTCCTCATGTATCTGTTAGTTACCCTTCTTTAGTGAAGTTTCTGTTCATACCTTTTACCCATTTTTTAAATTAGGTTATTTGTCTTTTTGTAGTTGAGTTTCTGCAGTATCACGTAGATTTTAGAGATCAGGCACTGATCAGAAATTTCATAGCTAAAAACTTTTTCCCAGTCTGTAGGTAATCTTTTTACTCTTTTGATGACGTCTTTGAATGAGCATAGGTGTTTGATTTTTAGGAGCTCCCAGTTATCTAGTTTTTCATCTGCATTTTTAGTAATGTTTTGTATACTGTTTATGCCATGTATTAGGGGTCTTAACGTTGTCCTTTTTTTTCTTCCAGTGGGATGCAGACCCCAAATTCTCATAAGAAGATCAGATGTAACAGTCTGACTGAGACTAAAAGGACTCCAGTGGTCATGGCCCCCAGATCTTCTCTTGGCCCAGGACAGGAACCATTCCCAAAGCCAACTCTTCAGACAGGGATTGCACTGGACAATGGGATGGAGAGGGATGCTGGAGAGGAGTGAGCTTCTTGGATCTGGTGGACATCGGAGACTATGTTGGCATCTCCTGCCTGGAGGGGAGATGAGAGGGTGGAGAGGGTTAGAAGCTGGAGAAATAGACACAAAAAGAGAGAGTGGATGGAGGGAACACGCTGTCTCATTAGCAGGAGACAAATTGGCAGTAGGTAGCAAGGTGTATATAAGTTTTTGTATGAGAGACTGACTTGATTTGTAAACTTTCACTTAAAGAACAATAAAAATTAAAAAAAAAAAGATTGAAAAAAAGTCTGTGAGTCATCATCAAGATACTCCATTCATCTCACCCTTTCAGGAGCAAGGAAGAATGAAGAAAACTAAAAATACAAGGGAAAGATTAGTCCAAAGAACTAATGGACCACATCTACCATGGCCTCCACCAGACTTAGTGCAGTAAAAATACTTGGTGCCTGGCTACCACCACTGGCTGCTCTGATAGGGATCACAATAGAGAGTTTTGGACACTCCTGAAGAAAAATGTAGAAAAATATTCTAACTCACAAAAAATACCAGACTTACTGGCCTGGCAGATTGCAGAAACCCCGAGTGTATGGCCCCCAGGCACCCATTTAGCTCAGTAAAGAAGTCACTCCTGAGGTTCACCCTTCACCCAAAAATTAGACAGACCCACGAAACAAAATGAGACTAAAGGGGCACAACAGCCAAGGGGCAAGGACTGGAAGGCAGGAGGCTGCAGGAAAGGCAGCAATAGGGATGAGATGGGACAGTGTTGACATGTTGTGGTGTTGGTAACCAATGTCATAAAACAATATATGTATTAGCTGTTTAATGAGAAGCTAGATTGTTCTGTAAGCCTTCATCTAAAGTACAATAAAAAACAAAGGTGGAAACAATCCAAGTGTCTATCAAAAGATATTGAATATGCAATATGTGACATAAAGATACGTGTGATATGTTGCAGCCATAAAGAGCGACGATGTTCTATTATTTGTAATAAATTGATGGACCTTGAATAGATTCTTCTGAGTGAAATAACTGAAATCCCAAGAACAATTACTGCATGATCCCACTTATATGAAAATCTACAGTAAGCAAAATACACTGTAGATTAAAGGCTAGGACGGTTGGAGGCAAAAAAGCATGGGGAGTAATTGTTAAAAACAAAATAACAGCAACAAAATGAATACTCCTAACCAAATGAAAAGGAACCTACGAAATATTGTATTTAAACTAGGTGATATTTTACTATACAAAGGCAAGCCAACCACCATTCTGCCAACAAAAGAGCACATAAAAACTATAAAACGGAGTCGTCATGTTGGAAATAACATACACAGCAGGCTGGTTAGGCTACAAGTAATCCATCTGTACTACAGAGAAGCAGTCACTGGATCATTCCAGAAAGAGGTGGCAGTATATTTTTGGGCAGTAGAATCCACTAAAAGGAAGGAGACTCAACATAAGGTGCAGCAATCCTTGGGTGGGTACAAGTGAGGTAGGAGGCCTGTGTGGAGTCAACTGGGGTCCATAATGGTCACCTGATACCCTATGGTGTGTTTGTAGCTGCACATTAAAAAAATAATCATGGGGGAAAATAAAGAAGGTCAGGTCACCCTATCAGAAAAACAGAACGCTAACATGAGCTTCCCAGTGCCAGCAGCATCCTAATGGCTTCAGAAAAGAAAGGAGTCAGGAAAGTAAGAGTCATTTCTATTCACGGGTGGGCTTCCCCATGCTCTCTAGATCCACCCTCCCCACCCTCTCTCGGGGCCAGTGCTTCCCCCTGCCCTCCCTTGTCACTTATCTGACCCTAACCCTTGCTTTACTTCTTCCACTCCCACTGAACTGGCACCAAGCCTACCAGAGAAAGTGGAGATCAGCACCAAGAGATGAGACACACCACAGAAAGTGAATACATTCTCTCCTTGGGGTACTAAGGCCTCCTGTGACAGAAGAGACAAGGGGTGTGGCTGGGAAGCCCTACTACAAGAGGGATCTGGCATATTCTTCCAGATTGTTCAAGGAACACACACCCAGTTCCTCATGTCCCTTACCTGTCAGTTCCCCTGAGCCACCAGAGTGAGGCCCAGCCCCACATACCTGCTCAGATTTCACTGAGACCTTCACCTGGATCTCAGGTCTCCCAGCACAGGAGCACATCAGAAGGTTCACACTGCCCACAGCCACGGTTGGAGAAATTCTGGCTGTGAAGGTCTGTATCTGGCTGTTTTTCAGCCAACTGAGGTCCCCTCAACTCAGGGTTCTTGGGGCCCTCTCTTCCCAGGCCCAGGTACTAACATTACATTTTCCTACCTCCTGGTTACTGGTGCTCTCTGACTCTAGAAAGGCTCCCCAGCTCTGAGGGGCAGCCTTTTGGTGGGACTCCCAAGCCAGGCTTGCCACAGGTGCACCTTTCTTACCAAAGTGACCTCTTTCATTTTTACAACTTTAAGGGGGTCTTTTGCAGCAGATCTGCCCAACACAACACGTCCTTTGATGTCCTGATTGCTGCTTCCTTGGTTACTGAATGTTGATTAAAGGGTCACGAAATCCTTGACAACTTCAAATATGTCTCTATTTCCTTTGTTAGTCCAGCGTGACAATTTTCATTTTCTTTATGTACAGGCGTGATTCACATTGAAGCTGTGATCTTTGAACTTCATCAGGTAGTTCTTAAAGTTTTCTTCATTTTCAGCATGCGAGTTTGTGTCGTCTTCATATCCCAGGTTGTAAATGACACTCCTGCAATCCTGATATCCCATTCTTCTTCATATACTCTGGTTTGTCAGATTATTTGTTAAACATAGAGATTGAAAAATTACGATGAAAGGAAACAATATTGCTACACCTTTTTTCCAGGAACACATGGAAGGGCCTACATCTCCCAAATGCCCCACTCACAATCTCTGATAAAGTACCCCAATGATGTCTAAGTGTTCTTGCATTCTAATGACACACAGGCACATACACAGATACACACACACTGACAAGTGTTGTAAATATTTATCAATTCACTCTCCACTGGGAATGCTGCAAGCCTTGATTTGTAAAGGATGGCAATTTACCTGATACAAATAATCCCACCACGGCCCATTTCAAGGTGCCAGCCTGATGTCATTTGTCCACAATTGGGCACATATATGTTCCATCTACTATCCCAAGTTAACAGGAACTGATTCCAGCATAACTGATCCACTTTCTTATGAGTATGTACACACTCCACCTGCACCATGAGAAGAACCCTTAACTCCCGCCCCTAATATGTAAACCAAATATCGCTATATACTTTCAGAACACACAACTCACAACTCCTGAACAAACACATACAAATACTACCCATACCCTGAATATATATATATAAAAAAATACATACCACCTTTTACTGCCTAGAGTTTTACTGAAAATCTATGGTGGATATTCACAGCCATTCCTACAACTATATATGTGCTCTCCACACTTGCTGAACAGGCACATGTACAACCGAGAGTACCCATATATACTCAGTGACCACTGTACACACAGTCAAACTATCTATCACCACCAAGGTCAAAATGCCACCCTAATACAGACCGACACAAAATTCCACATCTCTAAAACACGTATAATACACAATTCCCAAAATGCATGCACAATTTATATAAACCCTCTCAGTTTCCAAATATACATACTTAACCTCCTACATCCTCCAGAATAAACACCCTAGAAAACCAATGAAACCAAATACAAACACAGCCACATACAATCTATATTATAAAAAAAAAAACTAGTAATAAATATATATAAATACACCACACAAACACAGAAAATGCACATACAAACGGTACCACCAAATTCTGCAAGAATTAGACCAGAATAGGCACAAAGAGGAACTCTGACTGCTTTCATACAGACAAAACCCACATACACTCACCCAAAACTCAACCATGGGTGTACGCCCCACACATTCAGAGAGGCAGATAAAACTCTAAAACACCACCAATCCTAGCACTCTAGCTATTATACACACACAACCACACCCCTACATGCCCAGGTGTGTACAAATACCAGACGCCACACATATGCACACACACAGACACAAATATCCCTAATTCCTCAAAGTACACATGACCCAAAACACTATAGCACATCTCTAGAACATAGCCTCACCTTCCCAACATCCACATATGCCCAAACACACATAGACATACCCTAACATTCTCCAAAGAAATACAGGTAGAATACTCCAAGAATAATTCACGCATCCACTCATGACTTACACACACCAGTATATACTCCCCACGCACAATGAAATAGCTCTTACATATCCTATAGAAATACACTAAAACCCCATTCCAGGTCCCATATCCCACGTTTCTCAAAATCTCACACATAACCATATCAACATGCCTCTAGTATATGTAAATACAATTCCCCACTCTCTGTGCAAATACAGAACCCCATCTTTTCGTCATATACACCCATCCTCGTTTCCCAGAAAATACCATACTCCCTACTGAAAAATATTACACATAGCCCTAGAAAATAGTCATCTAAACTGCCATGTCCCTTCATGAAACACACAAACTCATTACATATACAGCTGTCCTCATACCCCAATTATAGCCTAAAGTATCCAGAATACTAAACCTATGCTAAAATATGACCCTGTATCTTCCAGTACTAATGTAACCTCACAATGCCTGCCTATACATAATCCAACAATTCAAAATACTCAAACAGAAATCAATCCCCAATTTTCCAGAATACAGAATCATAGAAACCCCAGAATAAACATGGAAGGATGCATGTGCAACTCCAGAAATGCACCCAAAGCAACACAACCATACGACATGCCCTGAGTACACACCAGTGACTCTCCCTCATTCCCCAAATATAGAAAAAGAACTGGTCCTACACCCAAACTAATATACACAGGTACACTCCCTCAAATGCCCCAAAGGAAAGCAGAGAAACCCATTCCAAACCTGCCATTATGTACACACAAAGACCCAAAATTCATGGCAGAAGAGCCAGACCTAAAGGGTTCCCCTGAGCCACAATTTGTAAACAGCTCACCTCCAAGTCTTCGAGTGCACATGCTTATATCTCATGTCTTGCACACACCCACAAAAACACACTCATATTGAACCCCAAATATTCATGTAGACACCACCAATCCACACACTTAATACAAATACAAACTTCCCGAGAACCCATTCAACATATACACAACCTCCAAACTGTGAATTCATATAAACACATTTCTAACAGCCCGTATATGGGAGTAAAGCATAGTAGCAAAATTACTAAGGATGAGTTTGAGTAGCCTTTACCTTTGTTTGTAAGAGAATTGACAGGAGAAAGTGGAAGAGCAGTACGCTGTTGTCTGCAGGGTCTGAGGTCTTGCCCTCGACAGCCCAGACCAGCCACTAGACCTACCCTTAGGGACCCTGCCATTTCCTGCTCATGCCTGCGTGTCTCCCTGAAGAGGACCTTCCGCAACTGTTGCCTGAGGCCTTTAGAGTGCAGAAGTTCCTGTCCCAGGAGAGGATGCGCAAGTGTGACCTCCTAAAGCAAGGCGGGAATGGGATCACCTGAGTCCTGCTGGTGCATTAGCTAAGTGCTAGGGCTGCTAACCAAAAGGTCACCAGTTTGAATCCACCAGCCATTACTTGGAAACCCTGTGGGGTCGTTCTACCCTGTCCTATAGGGTCGCTATGAGTTGCTATCGACTGTAAGGCAATTGGTTTATGGAGAGCAGTGCAGGAGCAGAATACAGAGCATCTGGGGCTCATTCTGAGGCTTCTTGGAAAGCAGGCTACACCTCCTCACCCGGAAGCTCCACGTTAGCCCTTCCGCCAAAGGAGGATGTTTGAAGCCACCACTCATGCTTTGTAAAAATTGTGGTCATTGCTGTTTTGTGCCATGGAGTCGATCCCCCCTCACAGAGACCCTATAGGGCAGAGTAGAACTGCCGATTGGGGTTTCCTAGGCTGTAATCTTTATGGGAGCAGATTCCCTGCTCTTTCTTCTCTAAAGCCAGAGCCTCAGTTGCTGGGTATTTGGTTAGCAGCCCAGCGCTTAACCTTGCACCATCAGGGCTCCTTACCTAAAGCATACCCTTTGCCATGTAGTCCATTCCGAGTTACAGCAATCCTATAGGACAGAGTAGAACTGACCCATAGGGTTTCCAAGGAGTGGACAATGGATTTGAACTGCCAAATTTGGGTTAGTAGTCAGGCTCTTAATCACTTGGCACTGCTTAAAATACAGTATCCTCGAATTGGGAATAGTGCTCTTACACATTTAGATACACTTTGGACCACATTTGTCTCTTCTTCTGAATGGACTTTCAAAAAATACTGTTTCTTTTTCCTATTCACTTTGAAAGTTCTTTTACACAACGGCACGGCCAAAGAATTTTAGACCTGGGAAACACTGTAAGATATGCTTTCTTCTGACTCCATTCTTAGGTTTTTCCTACTGTATTTATTGTCACACAGTATTTTTCATGCTGCATTTATTTAATACATAGACATTTCACAATAAATATTGATGTACCAAGGTTTTGTCTGAAATGTACTTGTTACCTTGACTAAGACAGTTGAGGGGCAGGTCCCAGAAAGTAGCCCCTGGCCTCGCCTAGGTCCTTGCTCCTCACAAGCTGAATGGCTAAAGATGCATCCCTAGCATATACAAGTCGGATAATAAAATTTATGGAACTTCTATTCTAAAATAAATATTTATGGAGTGAAAACAACTCCATTTACAATAGCATCTAAGAGAATAAAATATATAGGAATAAACGTACCCCGAGATGTAAAAGGCTTCTACAGTGAAATTATAAAATACAGCTGAAAGATACTAAAAAGGCCTAAATAGATGGAAAGACATTCTGTGCTCATGGATTGGAAGACTTAATATAATCAAGATGTCAGTACTACACGAAGTGATCTACAGAGAGAACAAAACCCTAATCAAAATTCCTACACCATTCGTTACAGAAATGGAAAAAAAATCCTCATTTTTCTATTTAAAGACAGGAGACCCCGGATGGTGAAAGCAATTTTGAAAAAGAATGAAGTAGCAGACCTCACATTTCCTGACTTCCAAACATATTACAAAACTACAGGGGATCAAAGCAGCCTGGTACTGGTTAAATGACAGACACACAGACCAAGGCAACAGAATTGAAAACCCAGAAATAAATCCAAACCTCTATGGTCAACTGATTTTCAGCAAGTGAGCCAAATCCATTTAAAGGAAAAAGAGTAGTCTCTTCAACAAATGGTGCTGGCTAAACTGGATTTCCCCAAGCAGATAAATAAAACAAGAACCATACCTCACACCATACACAAAAATTAAATCAATATGGATCAAAGACCTCGATTTAAGCCTAAAACCATACAGTTCTTGGAAGAAAATATAGGAGTAAACCTTTTTGGACCAAACTAATTTTCAATGATAGATTAGCAAACACAATAATGAATGCACAAGCATCAGATAATATGTAAGTGGGACCTCATAAAAAGTTAAATACTTATGCTCATCAAAAGACAATAAAAATAGAGAAGAGACAGCCTACAGGCTGGGAAAAATTATTTGGGAAGGATATAAGTGACTGGAGTCTAATATCTAAAATATATAGCAAACTTCTACAACTTAATAACAAAAAGACAAATAACCATATAAAAACTGGCCGAAGAACATGAAAAGACATTTCACCAAAGGGAATATTCAAATGGCCAACAGACACATGAGAAGATGCTCAACTTCATTAGCCATCAGGGAAATGCAAATCAAAACCACAATGAGATACCATTTCACTCCCACTAGGATGACTAAGATAAAAAATAATAATAATAAAAAAAATGGAAGATAACAAGTGTTGGAGGTGTCATGGGGAAATCTGAACCCCTCGTCCATTGCTGGTGAAAATGCAAAATGATACAGCCATT
Organism: Loxodonta africana; assembly: GCF_030014295.1. NCBI lineage: Eukaryota > Metazoa > Chordata > Mammalia > Proboscidea > Elephantidae > Loxodonta > Loxodonta africana. The sequence goes on from NW_026975051.1 coordinate 103,435, forward strand.
TTGCAAAACAGCCTACTGGTTCCTCAAAAAACTGGAAGTGGAGCTGCTATATGACCTAGCAATTCCACTGCAGGTATATGCCCTAGGAATCTGGTAGAAGTGACACAGACAGACATAAGGATACCTTTTTCATCGCAGCACTATTCACAGTAGCAAAACGATGGAAGAACCTAAGTGCCCATCGATCGATTAATGGATAAGTAAACTGTCATACATTCGTACAAGGAAATACTACTCAGTAATCCAGGAGTTCCCGAAACACCTTGGAACATGAAGGAACGTGGAGGACATTACCTTGAGTGAAATAAGTCAGTCACAAAAAACAAATATTGTATGTTATTACTTTTTTGAAATGATATGAACAAATAAAAATATATAGAAAATAATGTTCATTAGTGTTACCAGAGATGGGGTGGGGGAAAATGAAAATTCACTCACTAGATAGTAAACACTTGTTATTTCTGGTGATGGAAAAAGTAACACCAAATGAGAGTGAAATGTATACAGCTTGATGAAGGCAAACCATGTCAGTAAAATGTACACAAGGAAAAAGAACTTGTTGGTGATAGCATGTAACACACAATTTTGAAAGATAAGCAAAAACAACCAAAAAATATATATGTGAGTATATATATATGCACATAGGCATATATGTGTATAAGTATATATAAGTATACATAAGTGTGTATATAGGTGTAAACATGCACGCATATTAATATATATAATAAATCACATAGAGGAAATAGTAATAAATATTTCTTAGATATAATCAAACACCTCACGGAATTGTTTTTCTGGATTTGAAGTGTTAGGACCAGGGTCTTGCGAAACATCTTCGTCCACTGGCATGACATAGTTCGTAAAGTTATATTTTACCTCTTAGTTTGCTGAATAGTGTCTGGGATTTCAAAAGCTTGATAGCGGCCTTCTAAGTTACAACTATTGGTCTCTACTACTTGTCTGCAGCAAAACAGAATGTAGGAAGCCAAAGACTTAAAGAAACTTGTCTACAAGACAAATAGTCTACAGAAACCACGGCCTCATCTGCCCTGAGACCAGAAAAACTAGCTAGTGCCCAGCTATCACTACCATTCCTTGTGATTAGGGCCACAATAGATGGATTATGACAGAATGGGAGAAAAATGTGAAACAAAATCTCAAATTCATTAAAAAAAAAAAAAAACAAGTTTACTGGACTGGTTCAGATTTGAGGACTCCCCAAAATCACTGCCCCGAAATACTCTTCAAATTTTGAACTGAATCAAACCCCTGAGGTCACCTTGTACCTGAATAACAGACTGGCTTCCAAAATAATGAACATCACCTGTAAACACTGTGCTCCTTAAAAATCACCTATATGGGACCAGACGGTCAACAATTTAAACAAAGATGAGAATGTCAGAGTCAGGGAAACGAGATTATAGGAAACAGAAAAACCAGAATGTAAATAAGGACAATGTTCAAGAATTGCAAAGAATGTAACCAATGTCACCGAACAAATTGTGGAGAAATTGTTGAATGGGAACCTAAAACACAGTAAAATATTATTTTTAAAAAAGTAACACGCGAGGCGGAGCCAAGATGGCGGACTAGGCAGACGCTACCTGGGATCCCTCTTACAACAAAGACACGGAAAAACAAGTGAATCGATCACATACATAACAATCTACGAACCCTGAACAACAAACACAGATTTAGAGACGGAGAACGAACTAATACAGGAAAGCAGCGATTGTTTCCAGAGCCTGGAGCCAGCGTACCAGTCAGGTACGGCACAAGCACAGAGAGCGGCTCCACCCCCCTGAACTAACCCCGGGAGGGGGACCAGCCGGTTCCACGGGCGGCGTGGGACGCAGCCGGTAGGAGAAGTCCCCGGGAGGCAGTGACTGGTGTTGGAGCAGAAAGAGCAGCGTCCGAGCCGGGGAACCGTCCCGCAGGGATTTGGACTGGATGCAAGTATGGCATAAACACGGAGAGTTGCTCCACCCCCCTGAACTAACCCCGGGAAGGGGACCAGCCGGGTCGCGCGGGCGGCGTGGAACGCAGCCGGAAGGAGAAGTCCCTGGGAGGCAGTGACTGGTGTTGGAGCAGAAAGAGCAGCGTCCGAGCCGGGGAACCGTCCCGCAGGGATTTGGACTGGATGCAAGTATGGCATAAACACGGAGAGTTGCTCCACCCCCCTGAACTAACCCCGGGAAGGGGACCAGCCGGGTCGCGCGGGCGGCGTGGAACGCAGCCGGAAGGAGAAGTCCCTGGGAGGCAGCAACTGGTATTGGAGCGGGGAGAACAGCGTCCCAGCTGGAACACTCGGTCACGGCACAAGCACGGGGACCTGCTCCACCCATCTGAACTAACCCCGGGAGGAGGCCCAACTGGTTCTCGGAGGTGGCACGACCACGTGGCTGGAGGGACGAGAAGTCCCCGGGAGGCAGCGACTGATTTTGGAGTCGAGAGTGCACCGTCCCAGTAGGGGAGCCTTGACGCTGGGCGTGGGGCTGGAAGCGGAGGATCTGACCGTGACTCCAGCGGGCCAGACCCCCCCCCCGGGCAATCTCCACACAGCCAGCACACATAGGCGACGTGCCCCGCGGGAGTCTCAGATATAATAGTCATTCCAAGCAAGACAAGCAACTCTGGCTATATTCTGAGGTGCTACTCTCCTATCTCTCTGTTCCCTCCCCCACCCTCCCCAGGCGGCTTCATTAACATCTGAATAGCCTGAGCCAGAGGCATAGAGAGATAGTAGATCTGACTGCATTTTTTTTTTAGCGGATTTTCTGGAAAAACTAGTTTCCCAGTGATGGCTCGGAGACAACAATCCATATCAAACCACTTAAAGAAGCAGATCATGACAGCTTCTCCAACCCCCCAAACAAAAGAATCAAAATCTTTCCCAAATGAAGACACAATCTTGGAATTATCAGATACAGAATATAAAAAACTAATTTACAGAATGCTTAATGATATCACAAATGAAATTAGGATAACTGCAGAAAAAGCCAAGGAACACACTGATAAAACTATTGAAGAACTCAAAAAGATTATTCAAGAACATAGTGGAAAAATGAATAAGTTGCAAGAATCCATAGAGAGACAACATGTAGAAATCCAAAAGATTAACAATAAAATAACAGAATTAGACAACGCACTAGGAACTCAGAGGAGCAGACTCGAGCAATTAGAATGCAGACTGGGACATCTGGAGGACCAGGGAATCGACACCAACATAGCTGAAAAAAAATCAGATAAAAGAATTAAAAAAAATGAAGAAACCCTAAGAATTATGTGGGACTCTATCAAGAAGGATAACCTGCGGGTGATTGGAGTCCCAGAACAGGGAGGGGGGACAGAAAACACAGAGAAAATAGTTGAAGAACTCCTGACAGAAAACTTCCCTGACATTATGAAAGACGAAAGGATATCTATCCAAGATGCTCATCGAACCCCATTTAAGATTGATCCAAAAAGAAAAACACCAAGACATATTATCATCAAACTCACCAAAACCAAAGATAAACAGAAAATTTTAAAAGCAGCCAGGGAGAAAAGAAAGGTTTCCTTCAAGGGAGAATCAGTAAGAATATGTTCTGACTACTCAGCAGAAACCATGCAGGCAAGAAGGGAATGGGACCACATATACAGAACACTGAAGGAGAAAAACTGCCAGCCAAGGATCATATATCCAGCAAAACTCTCTCTGAAATATGAAGGCGAAATTAAGATATTTACAGAAAAACACAAGTTTAGAGAATTTGCAAAAACCAAACCAAAGCTACAAGAAATACTAAAGGATATTGTTTGGTCAGAGAACCAATAATATCAGATATCAGCACAATGCAAGGTCACAAAACAGAACGTCCTGATATCAACTCAAATAGGGAAATCACAAAAACAAATTAAGATTAATTAAAAAAAAATACACATAACAGGGAATCATGGAAGTCAATAAGTAAAAGATCACAATAATCAAAAAGAGGGACTAAATACAGGAGGCATTGAACTGCCATATGGAGAGTGATACAAGGCGATATAGAACAATACAAGTTAGGTTTTTACTTAGAAAAATAGGGGTAAATAATAAGGTAACCACAAAAAGGTATAACAACTGTATAACTTAAGATAAAAACCAAGAAAAACGTAACGACTCAACTAACATAAAGTCAAGCACTATGAAAATGAGGATCTCACAATTTACTAAGAAAAACGCCTCAGCACAAAAAAGTATGTGGAAAAATGAAATTGTCAACAACACACATAAAAAGGCATCAAAATGACAGCACTAAAAACTTATTTATCTATAATTACCCTGAATGTAAATGGACTAAATGCACCAATAAAGAGACAGAGAGTCACAGACTGGATAAAGAAACACGATCCATCTATATGCTGCCTACAAGAGACACACCTTAGACTTAGAGACACAAACAAACTAAAACTCATAGGATGGAAAAAAGTATATTAAGCAAACAATAAGCAAAAAAGAAGAGGAGTAGCAATATGAATTTCTGACAAAATAGACTTTAGACTTAAATCCACCACAAAGGATAAAGAAGGACACTATATAATGATAAAAGGGACAATTAATCAGGAAGACATAACCATATTAAATATTTATGCACCCAATGACAGGGCTGCAAGATACATAAATCAAATTTTAACAGAATTGAAAAGCGAGATAGATACCTCCACAATTATAGTAGGAGACTTCAACACACCACTTTCAGAGAAGGACAGGACATCCAGTAAGAAGCTCAACAGAGACACGGAAGATCTAATTACAACAATCAACCAACTTGACCTCATTGACTTATACAGAACTCTCCACCCAACTGCTGCAAAATATACTTTTTTTTCTAGCGCACATGGAACATTCTCTAGAATAGACCACATATTAGGTCATAAAACAAACCTTTGCAGAGTCCAAAACATCGAAATATTACAAAGCATCTTCTCAGACCACAAGGCAATAAAACTAGAGATCAATAACAGAAAAACTAGGGAAAACAAATCAAATACTTGGAAAATGAAAAACACCCTTCTGAAAAAAGACTGGGTTATAGAAGACATTAAGGAGGGAATAAGGAAATTCATAGAAAGCAACGAGAATGAAAATACTTCCTATCAAAACCTCTGGGACACAGCAAAAGCAGTGCTCAGAGGCCAATTTATATCAATAAATGCACACATACAAAAAAGAAGAAAGAGCCAAAATCAGAGAACTGTCCCTACAACTTGAACAAATAGAAAGTGAGCAACAAAAGAATCCATCAGGCACCAGAAGAAAACAACTAATAAAAATTAGAGCTGAACTAAATGAATTAGAGAACAGAAAAACAATTGAAAGAATTAACAAAGCCAAAAGATGGTTCTTTGAAAAAATTAACAAAATTGATAAACCATTGGCTAGACTGACTAAAGAAATACAGGAAAGGAAACAAATAACCCGAATAAGAAATGAGAAGGACCACATCACAACAGAACCAAATGAAATTAAAAGAATCATTTCAGATTATTATGAAAAATTGTACTCTAACAAATTTGAAAACCTAGAAGAAATGGATGAATTCCTGGAAAAACACTACCTACCTAAACTAACACATTCACAAGTAGAACAACTAAATAGACCCATAACAAAAAAAGAGATTGAAACGGTAATCAAAAAACTCCCAACAAAAAAAAGCCCTGGCCCGGACGGCTTCACTGCAGAGTTCTACCAAACTTTCAGAGAAGAGTTAACACCACTACTACTAAAGGTATTCCAAAGCATAGAAAATGACGGAGTACTACCCAACTCATTCTATGAAGCCACCATCTCCCTGATACCAAAACCAGGTAAAGACATTACAAAAAAAGAAAATTATAGACCTATATCCCTCATGAACATTGATGCAAAAATCCTCAACAAAATTCTAGCCAATAGAATCCAACAACACATCAAAAAAATAATTCACCCTGATCAAGTGGGATTTATACCAGGTATTGCAAGGCTGGTTTAATATCAGAAAAACCATTAATGTAATCCATCACATAAATAAAACAAAAGACAAAAACCACATGATCTTATCAATTGATGCAGAAAAGGCATTTGACAAAGTCCAACACCCATTTATGATAAAAACTCTTACCAAAATAGGAATTGAAGGAAAATTCCTCAACATAATAAAGGGCATCTATGCAAAGCCAACAGCCAATATCACTCTAAATGGAGAGAACCTGAAAGCATTTCCCTTGAGAACGGGAACCAGACAAGGATGCCCTTTATCACCGCTCTTATTCAACATCGTGCTAGAAGTCCTAGCCAGGGCAATTAGGCTAGACAAAGAAATAAAAGGTATCCGGATTGGCAAGGAAGAAGTAAAGTTATCACTATTTGCAGATGACATGATTATATACACAGAAAACCCTAAGGAATCCTCCAGAAAACTACTGAAACTAATAGAAGAGTTTGGCAGAGTCTCAGGTTATAAAATAAACATACAAAAATCACTTGGATTCCTCTACATCAACAAAAAGAACACCGAAGAGGAAATAACCAAATCAATACCATTCACAGTAGCCCCCAAGAAGATAAGATACTTAGGAATAAATCTTACCAAGGATGTAAAAGACCTATATAAAGAAAACTACAAAGCTCTACTACAAGAAATTCAAAAGGACATACTTAAGTGGAAAAACATACCCTGCTCATGGATAGGAAGACTTAACATAGTAAAAATGTCTATTCTACCAAAAGCCATCTATACATTTAACGCACTTCCTATCCAAATTCCAATGTCATATTTTAAGGGGATAGAGAAACAAATCACCAATTTCATATGGAAGGGAAAGAAGCCTCGGATAAACAAAGCACTACTGAAAAATAAGAAGAAAGTGGGAGGCCTCACCTTACCTGACTTCAGAACCTATTATACAGCCACAGTAGTCAAAACAGCCTGGTATTGGTACAACAACAGACACATAGACCAATGGAACAGAATTGAGAACCCAGACATAGATCCATCCACGTATGAGCAGCTGATATTTGACAAAGGACCAGTGTCAATTAACTGGGGAAAAGATAGCCTTTTTAACAAATGGTGCTGGCATAACTGGATATCCCTTTGCAAAAAAATGAAACAGGACCCATACCTCACACCATGTACAAAAACTAACTCCAAGTGGATCAAAGAACTAAACATAAAGACTAAAACGATAAAGATCATGGACGAAAAAATTGGGACAACCCTAGGAGCCCTAATACAAGGTATAAACAGAATACAAAACATTACCAAAAATGATGAAGAGAAACCCGATAACTGGGAGCTCCTAAAAATCAAACACCTATGCTCATCTAAAGACTTCTCCAAAAGAGTAAAAAGACCACCTACAGACTGGGAAAGAATTTTCAGCTATGACATCTCCGACCAGCGCCTGATCTCTAAAATCTACATGATTCTGTCAAAACTCAACCACAAAAAGACAAACAACCCAATCAAGAAGTGGGCAAAGGATATGAACACACATTTCACTAAAGAAGATATTCAGGCAGCCAACAGATACATGAGAAAATGCTCTCGATCATTAGCCATTAGAGAAATGCAAATTAAAACTACGATGAGATTCCATCTCACACCAGCAAGGCTGGCATTAATCCAAAAAACACAAAATAATAAATGTTGGAGAGGCTGCGGAGAGATTGGAACTCTCATATACTGCTGGTGGGAATGTGAAATGGTACAACCACTTTGGAAATCTATCTGGCGTTATCTTAAACAGTTAGAAATAGAACTACCATACAACCCAGAAATCCCACTCCTAGGAATATACCCTAGAGATACAAGAGCCTTCATACAAACAGATACATGCACACCCATGTTTATTGCAGCTCTGTTTACAATAGCAAAAAGTTGGAAGCAACCAAGGTGTCCATCAACGGATGAATGGGTAAATAAATTGTGGTATATTCACACAATGGAATACTACGCATCGATAAAGAACAGTGACGAATCTGTGAAACATTTCATAACATGGAGGAACCTGGAAGGCATTATGCTGAGCGAAATGAGTCAGAGGCAAAAGGACAAATATTGTATAAGACCACTATTATAAGATCTTGAGAAACAGTAAACCTGAGAAGAACACATACTTTTGTGGTTACGAGGGGGGGAGGGAGGGAGGGTGGGAGAGGGTTTTTTATTGATTAATCAGTAGATAAGAACTGCTTTAGGTGAAGGGAAAGACAATACTCAATACATGGAAGGTCAGCTCAATTGGACTGGACCAAAAGCAAAGAAGTTTCCGGGATAAAATGAATGCTTCAAAGGTCAGCGGAGCAAGCGCGGGGGTCTGGGGAACATGGTTTGAGGGGACTTCTAAGTCAATTGGCAAAATAATTCTATTATGAAATCATTCTGCATCCCACTTTGAAATGTGGCGTCTGGGGTCTTAAATGCTAACAAGCGGCCATCTAAGATGCAGCAATTGGTCTCAACCCACCTGGAGCAAAGGAAAATGAAGAACACCAAGGCCACACGACAACTAAGAGCCCAAGAGACAGAAAGGGCCACATGAACCAGAGACCTACATCATCCTGAGACCAGAAGAACTAGTTGGTGCCCGGCCACAATCGATTACTTCCCTGACAGGGAGCACAGCAGAGGACCCCTGAGGGAGCAGGAGATCAGTGGGATACAGACCCCAAATTCTCATAAAAAGACCAAACTTAATGGTCTGACTGAGACTGGAGGAATCCCGGCGGCCATGCTCCCCAGACCTTCAGTTGACACAGGACAGGAACCATCCCCGAAGACAACTCATCAGAAATGAAAGGGACTGGTCAGCGGGTGGGAGAGAGACGCTGATGAAGAGTGAGCTAATTATATCAGGTGGACACTTGAGATTGTGTTGGCAACTCTTGTCTGGAGGGCGGATGGGAGGATAGAGAGAGAGGGAAGCCGGCAAAATTGTCAAGAAAGGAGAGACTGAAAGGACTGACTCAAGAGGGGGAGAGCAAGTGGGAGTAGGGAGTGAGATGTATGTAAACTTATATGTGACAGACTGATTGGATTTGTAAACGTTCACTTGAAGCTTAATAAAAGTTATTTAAAAAAAAAAAGTAACACGCTTAGAACAGACGGCGGTTGTGCTTGCACAACATGATGAACACAGTGTCACTGAATTGTGCATGTGAAGAAGGTGGGAATCACACGTGTGTTGTTACATATATATTGACCACAATAAAAAGAAAATTTAAAATATTTATGGAATCAAATAAAGCTCCAGGATTCGTTATACTTTCTGATATATAAGACCTAAGCAAATACACTCCCATTTAAGAAATGCACGTAGTCCAAATCCAAAGATTGCTGCTTAAGAGGCCGTTCCTAAAATGAGAAATAAACTCGATTGACATGTGAACCCTCTCAAGCTTGCTCTTTGTAAAACCCCTGATTCCAGACTTAACCTCCCAGCCTTCCTACCAGACAGGGCAGACAGCTGTGCTGCCTCTAAAAAGGAAGAAATCCGTCACCCAAGGGTCAGTTTTGCCTCAGGCAGCCCTGCTGTTCATTCAAACATCCCAGGCTGCCTTGCAATAAGAAATGTTTGATTTTCACATCACCTGCCTTTGGCACTTCCTACTACATTGTATTTGCATTTTTACATGCACTATATCATTCTCTCAGTGTCCCCTGGCTCTACAAATCTTCTAGGAATGAATGTAAGAGATCTCCTAAGGAAAAGGTCCTCAATATATGTACTTCAGTTTACTTTTTCTTCTGTGTTGTGATTAGGAATACATGGCAGCCCGTGTTATTTCCTTAATGCCTACACACTAGGTAATGTGAAAACAACATTTGGTTGCCAAGACAAAGGTGCCGGGAGAAGAGCTGTCACTGAAGAAGCTATTTGGAACTGTCTGACTTTTGAAATAATTATGTACAATTATTGAATTACATTCATTGTCAGAAATACAAACTTAAACACAAATATAAAATAAAATAACCTGAGAAGCAACAAGAACCTACTTTTGGTCATGGAACTAGAGGCTGCTGGCCTTCCTTTGAGGCCGTGGAGCTTATCCGGAAAGAGGATCATGAGTAAGGCTGGTCATGCTGGAGCTCCCAGAGCTTTCAGTAGTGGACAGGAATTTTGGGACACAAGGACTGCTTCCTAAACAATGATGCATACTGTTGTAGGTGAAAACATCACAAAGTTTAGTGAGAGCAAAAAGAAAGTTTTTTTTTCGGCATACATTCAAAGAGGCAAAAGTTGAAAAGCAGCCAAGCATGCTGGCAGAGCCATGTCTGCCCAAGTCCAAGGAAATACTACAGAATAAGCAAGAATGGGAAAATGGACAAGCATGCTGCCACAGCCATGCCTATCTGAGTCCAAAGAACATTACGAAGTCGTCTGTATATATTAACACTACCACATGGGCAAAACCATTGAAAGCTTCACCTGTTCACAGGTTGGCTAGAAATTGTGATCCTACATTGCGAACTGTCCCTCTCAACAATCATTGGCACAGGTTTCAGTATTGACAGTCAGGCAGGTCTTCAATGGTCCAACAAATTTCTATCCACTAAATGTTAATAGAAAAAGATAAGAGTGGAAAGTCTTTTCTGTTCTGGCTTTTCCAAAAGGCTCCCTAAAAGATATTTTCCAAGATTATCTTAGCTAATGTCTTCATGCCTCGGGGCACAGCTGATGTGTCCCTGCGAGTCCTTGCAAGCCCTTGTGAGCCCAGCTTCAGCTGGGTCACCTTTTCTGTACTCAAGGAGAGGGAATAATGACTCCAATATTATTTCCTAAATCAATACATGCACTGTGTGCATACACACTCGAAACACAATGGAACTTCTGAGACAATCCTAATTTCAAACACTGAGTTTCCTTGTTGTCATATGTACCCCAGCCTTCATTAGACAACGTTTCCCAAATTTTGTTCATGAAGTATTGGTGCCCTTGTAATAATGCAAGAACCTACCACCTTGAGTAAGGAGCAGGGTGAGTTTAGGGGCACAAAAGTAGATACGTTGATAAGAAGTCTAGAGTACAGCCTTTGTGCTGTCGATAAGAGAAAGAACCCACAAATGGCCCTAAGAGGTTCATACCAGTTGTGTTGGCAATGTAATTTGAAGGAAACAGACGGTAGTGTTTTGTTTTGTTTTGTTTTTTGTAGCATTTTGCCTGTCAGGTCCCCTTCAGGAATGTCTCCTCATCCCAACATGCCCTCCGCCCCTCCCCCACCGTAGAATGTCTTGAGTCCTACATTCTACTCCTGTCTAGATTGAAACTTCTCCCTCCTTTCCTTGGATCTCTGAACATCTGTTGGAGCCAGATCATACTGAGTCCAGGACGTGGCGACTTCACATGCTGAAGCTTGCCAGACAGCTGTGGTCAGTGACCAAGCCTGTGGAGATGACTTCAGCAGGAGGTAAGTTGGTGGGGAGGTGGTGTGTTGTGTTATCAGACCCCTGCCACCCCCTCAACCTCTGGAAATTCAAATTTGAAACTTCCCTTGGGGACAAGCTCTCTGAGCAGAAGTAAGGAGTAAACTCTTGATATCACCAAGGACATCCCACCAGGGGAGAATGAAGAGGCAGATGGGAAAAATGAAACAGGATGTTGGCAAAAAAGGAAAGGGGTTTTATACCGTGCATCATGAAAAGAAACACTAGGTAGCAGATGGGGAAACCACTCTTTTGAAGGCTCAGTCCTTCAAGAAAGTCTGGAGGATGTCTTTCACTTTAGAAGGTCCGTTCCCTGCTATTGAGCTTGCTGGGGGCATTTCAGACAGAGTGGATGTCAACCCTGTTCCATGTGTTGGAAAGAGCATATGAGGATGGCAGGGTGTCTGTCAGGAATTCCTGAGACAGGCTCTGAGAGTCAGTGACACCTTGGGTCTCTTACTTCTGGGTACTCAGAGGCCTGGGGGTCTGGTTGAACTGCTCACAAGTTCTCTACTGGGAAACTTCTCAACTGGAGGGAAGGAACATAAAATTCACTGCAGGGACTTTTCCAATATTTACCATTTCCTCGTTCCATACTGCCACTCATCACTTGAGATTCATTGCGCTGATTCCCAGTGACCAGGCAGGGAATTCGGATGACCTAACACCTGGTTGCCTTTCCTCCACCTCCATTTGCACTTTTCCTTTGTCACAACAGCAACTCCAGTGCTGGAACCGAATATGACCATGAATCCTGGTGCCTCCACGTCTCCTTTCACTGCACTGCCCTTTCCCCAGCCCACTCTTGCACCCCCACACCAAACACCCTGGGAGCAGGACCCACTAACCATTACGACTTTATCATGCTCTCACCCTGCACTGCATGTCACTGTTCCAGTGTTCCTATTCCCTGTTGACTGTGCTTTTCTAAAGGCAGAAAGAGTGGCCTTGTCTTCACTTGGACTAGGACATTAACACAAAACAACAATAATATTTGTATCTGCTATCATTTGCTGAATATTTCATGCGAGATTTTTCTCAGTGATTGTTAAAGATACAGTTAAATGTCAAAATTATCTCATGATTTAGAGACCATTCCCGTTGTACATATGGGGAACAACTCATCCAAGGTCACGAGTCAGTAAGAGGAACCCAGGTTGGTTCCAAAAGAAAAAAAAGCCAGTGTTGTTAGGTTAATTCTGACTCATGGTGATCCCAAGCATTTCACAACAGTGTTCCATGGGGTATTTAGTGATTGAGTTTCTTAAGGAGATCACCAGGCATTTGTTTCAGGAAGCCTCTGTGTAGGCTCAAACTACCAACCTTTCGATCACTAGCCGGATCCTTATTCCTTTGTGCCGGGGACTTCCCATGGTTTCAAATTGTATAGTCTTTTACTGTTACAAATAAGGCATTGATGCAGTTAAAAAAAAAAAAAAGAATTCTTTCCGTTACAATTAATCTCCTCTGAAGTGTAATTTGCATGCAATGGAACTTGCCCATTTCAATTTATAATTTAAATACCATCGTGTAACCATCATCCAACCAACATTTAGAGCATGGATTCTGCATCACCTCACTGTTGTCTTTCAGGTACTTAGTGAGGAATAGCTTTAGGCTCTGCTGATTTTGGCAGTCACCATTCGGAGGCCACAAGGTAGAGCTGGTGAGAAGCCCCTGAGGACTTCTTATATTTTTGAACAGGAAGAGGATTGTCATCTGTCTCTGTGATGAGACCTCTTTACCCATGGTCTCATTAAATGGCTGTGTGGGGAGTTCTTATTATAAAAAGACACTTCCACACTATTGATGAGCACTGTGATGTTGGGAAAGTAGCTTCATTCAGAGAACATGCTGGCCCTGCCCATCTCCCAAAACTGTGATGCTATGGACTCTGCTACCTTGACCCTCCTTGTGCCCTTGATGGCAGCCAGGGCACAGCCAAGCATGCTTCACTTTTCTCCATCATAGGAGGACTTGATTCTTCAGGGTACATTCTCTCTCCAACCCATGACATAGATCTCACAAAAATGAGCCCCAGATCTCCCAGCTGTGTTCATCACCAGCCCTTCTGGCAATCTCCTTCATGCAATCCTGATGTGGAATTTTCAGTCCTGGGTCAAGATGCTGAGAATCTCCTATTACTCTCTCCTAATTCCCAGAATTCATGTCTTACCACTTACAAATTCAGTAAAACAGAGAAAAACAAACACGCAAGAACTCAAGAATATCTACCAAGTCTGTATAACATAAATATTGCAAACACACAGGGCTCTGAATATACAAAACAATTTTAGAAAAGAAGAAGAAAGTATGGGGCTCACACTTCAAGATTTAAAGTATCACTACAAACACACAGTAAACAAAACAGTTTTGTACTGGCATTAGGATAGACATAGAGACTAAAGGAATAGGGTGCCCAGAAATGAATTCATACATCTTTGCCGAATTTGTTTCAACAATGATGCAAGCCCATTCCATGGGAAAAGAATAGTCCCTTCAACAAATGATGCTGGGACAACTGGATCTCCACATGGAAAAGTATGAAGTTGGACACATACTCTACATCAAATACAAAAATTAGCTCTAAAAGGATCAATGACCTGAATATGAGAGCTAAAACCATAAAACCCTTAGAAGTATAACCCAGGGTTATATTTTAGGATTTTTTTCCCACATCTTCGTAGATATGACACAGGAAACAATAGATAAATTTCTCTTGGTGAATATTTAAATCTTTTGTGCATCAATGAGCATTATCGAGAAAGTGGAAAGTGAAGACAACTACTGATTGTGAGAATGTACTCGGAATCTCTACTCTGCTTAAGGGTTTCATATCCTGATATATAGACTGCCTAGAGCTAAATACAAAAACACCAACAACCCATCTTAAAAAATGGACAAAAGACTTTAAGGCATTATTCCAAAGAAAATATACAAATCGCCAGTAAGCACATGAAAAGATGTTCAATATTATCAGTCAGTGGGGAAATGCAAATCAAAATGACAGAGAGGTATCATTCCTTATCACATCGATGGATGTTGCCAGAATAAAAACGAACAAACAAGGAAAAAAAAAAAAAGATTTGGTGAGGATGTGGACAAACGGGGAGTGCATTGCTACTGGGGATATGATGTGCTGCAGCCACTGTAAAATACACTTTGGTGGCTCCTCAAATAATTTAACACAGAATTACCGTATGCCTTGTAATTCCACTCCTAGGCATGTACACAAATGAACTGAAAGTAAGAAAACAGGTACTTGGACACTCACGTTCATTGTAGCACTATTCACTGAATGAAAAAGGTGGAAACAACCCAAGTGTCCATCAAAAGATGATTGGATAAGCAAAACATGACAAATACATACATGCAATATTATGCAGCCACAAGAGCAGTGGAGTTCTGTTACTTGCAATAAATGGATGAACCTTGAAAACATTGTTATGCATGAAGTAACTGAAATCCCAAGAACAATTATTGCGTGATCCTACTTACATGAAAATCTACAACACGCAAAGATAGAGAGCAGATTAATGGTTAGGAGAACTGAAGGCACAAAGCATAGGGAGTCATTGCTGAAAACAAAGCAACAAGAAAAAGAATATTCAAAACCAAAGGAAAAGAAACCTATGAAACCTAGCATGAATTATTAAATATTGTATTTAATATAAAATTTGTTTCAACAATGATGCAAGCCCATTCCATGGGCAAAGAATAGTCCCTTCAACAAATGATGCTGGGACAACTGGATCTCCACATTTTATATTGTAAAATATGTGGTATTTTACAATATAAAAGAAGGCCGACCACCACTCTGCCAAAAAAAGAGTACATAATTACTACAAAGTACGGTCATCATGTTGGGAATAATGCTACACTGAACATATAAAGCAGACTGGCCAGGCTACAAGGGATCCATTTGTAGTACAGAGAAGAAGTTACTTGATCATTCCAGAAAGAGGTGTCAGTACACTTTTACGCAGTAGAATCCACCAAAAGGAAAGAGAGTCGCCATAAGGTGCAGAAGTCCTTGAGTGGGTACAAGTGAGGTAGGAGGCCTATGTGCAGTCAACTGGGGTCCATCATGTTCACATGACACCCTCTGGTGTTGTTTGATGTTGCACATGACATGGGGGAAAATAAAGAAGGTCAGATCACCCTATCAGAGGAGGAGGACGCTGAGATGAAACCTGCAGGATTGGTTTTCTGGATTTTAAGTTATTAGGACCAGAGTCTCATAGAACATCTTGGCATGATATAGTTCATACAGTTATGTTTTATATCCTCATTTGCTGAGTAGTGTTTGTGGTTTTAAAAGCTTGTGAGTGGCCTTCCATGATACAACTGTTGTTCTCTATTCATCTGCAGCAAAAGGCAATGTAGAAAACCAAAGACTCAAAGGAGAAACTTGCCTACAAGACAAAGTCTAAACAAACCTCGAGCTAATCTACCCTGAGGCCAGAAGAACTAGATGGTGCCAGATACCACTACCATCCCTTGTGATCAGGGCCACAATAGATGGATTCTGACAGCATGGGAGATAAATGTGGCACAGAATTTCAACTCATTTAAAAAAATTGGGGGGGTACCAAGATGGCTGACTGTGCGGAAGCTCCAGCTGACCCCTCTTGCAACAAAGATTCAGAAAAACAAGTGAAGCAATTACATACATGGCAATCTAGGAACGCTGACCATCAAACTGAGAACTAGGGAATTGACCTGAGTAATAGGGAAGTGAGAATCCGCGTACCGAAGGAGGGTGCAGTCCCGGAGTCAGGTGAGCTGCTCCCCAGCCCCGAGGCCTCAGGGGAATGAGAAACCGCTCGCTGAAGAAGCGACCAGTTCCAGAGCCAGGCAAGCCACGTCCCAGACCTGAACCCTTGCGGAGTCTTGGAAGCAGAGCTATGGAGATGATCGTGGCTTCCTGAGACAAGGCAAACAGGGATGCAGTGCTAACCCCCTGGGCAATCTCCACAGGGACCTAGCCCATGCACACGGGCTACACACTCCTCCGGAATCTCAGATAAAACAGTCCTCACCAAACAAGAGAAGTGAGTTTATCTAATTTACTACCTCCGATCTATCTGATCCCTCCCCTCCCTGCCCCAGCCGGCTTCATTAACATTGGAATTCCCTGGGCCAGAGATTGAAGTGCTTTGCAGGTTTTTTTTTTTCTTTTCTAACCCATTCTCCTGGCCTGGAAAAGCAGCAACTAACAATCAGATGAAAAATCCTTTCCTAATTTCTCTAAACTGGAATTGCATTACAGAACAAGCGCCATTCAGGCATAAGAGATCCACAGTCTTTGGCTTTCACCCCTACCTGGAACCAGGTGGCTATTTTAATGCAAAGGCAATTCTTTTAGAGATCAGCTGTAATTGTTGTAGCTGAGCAGTGGGAAGGCAAGTTTTGGACCACTCTACCTATTAAACAGAGACCTCACTGATCTGTAGCATGGAACTGAGGGCTGAGGCTCCATCCACACCACCTAACCACCTGCTAAAGGGGTCAGAGGATAGCAATGCCTACCAATTTTTAGAGGTACAAGCATTGGGTGCCTAAGGTACAGCTGCAGAGCCCACCCACCAGACCACTCTAGAGAACATAGATGCTCTTTCCTCACTGGCACTTGGGGGAAGGCTGTCCACACCCTGCCCTTCTCAGAGTGTGACCCCCTGCTGTTACAAGAAACCAGTACATACACCCATGACCACTACTCCTCTAAGTTAGTAGCAGAGAGCCTACACCACACACTAGCTGACCCACTATCAGAACACCTGAGCTGATTCTATTCAAGCATAGTGAATGGACACATCGGCTCATATACTGGGTAACAGCTCAAACCAGCTGGTAACAGGAATAAGCAATTCAAAAGCTCCAACAATTAAGTTAGCTCATTCTAGTAGTCCATCTGGGTGTATTGAAACAAAACAAAAGAAAACAAGAAGATAAGACTCAGCAAGCAAATATAAAATAAATCATTACAATAACTCATAGATGGCTTGGAGACAGCAGTCGATATCAAATCACATAAAGAAGCAGACCATGATTGCTTCTACAAACCCCCAAATCAAAGAATCAAAATCTTTCCCAAATGAAGATACATTCCTGGAGTTGCCAGATATAGAATATAAGAAACGAATGTACAGAATGCTTCAAGACATCAGGGATGACCTCAGAAATGAAATAAGGCAATCTACAGAAAAAGTCAAGGAACACACAGATAAAGCAGTTGAAGAAATTGAAAAGATTGTTCAAGAACATAGTGAAAAATTAATAAGCTGCAAGAATACACAGAGAGACAGCATTCAGAAATCCCAAAGATTAACAATAAAATTACAGAATTGGACAACTCAATAGGAAGTCAGAGGAGAAGAATCAAGGAATTAGAATGGAGAGTGGGAGAGTTGGAGCATAAGTCAATTGACACCAATGTAATTGAAGAAAAATCAGATAAAAGAATTTAAAAAATGAAGAACCCCTAAGAATCATGTGGGACTCTATCAAGAAGAATAACTTGCATGTGACTGGAGTTCCAGAAAAGGGAGGAATAACAGAAAATACAGAGAGAATAGTTGAAGATCTGTTGGCAGAAAACTTCCCTGGCATTGTGAAAGATGAAAGGATATATATCCAAATGTTCATCGAACCCCACACAAGACAGATCCCAAAAGGAAATCACCAAAATACATTATCAAATGTGCCAAAACCAAAGATAAAGAGAAAATTTTAAAAGTAGCCAGGGATAAACAAAAAGTCACCTACAAAGGGGAATCAATAAGAATAAGTTCAGACTACTCGGCAGAAACCATGCAGGCAAGAAGGCAATGGGATGACATATATAGAGCTCTGAAGGAGAAAAACTGCCAGCCAAGAATCATATACCCAGCAAAACTCTCTCTCAAATGGAAAGGTGAAATTAAGACATTTACAGATAAACACAAGCTTAGAGAAGTTGCAAAAACCAAACCAAAGCTATAAGAATTACTAAAGAAAATTATTTGGTCAGAAAATCAATAATATCAGATACCAACACAACACAAGGTCACAAAACAGAACATCCTGATATCAACTCAGATAGGGAAATCACAAAAACAAAATAAGATTAATTAAAAAAAAATGATCAAAACAGGGAATCATTGATGTCTTTATGTAAAAGATGACAATAATCAAAAAAGAGGGACTAAATACAGGAGGCATAGATCTTCCATACAGAGAGGAAACCAAGGCAATATAGGATGATACAAGTTAGGTTTTTACTTAGAGACATAGGGATAAATATTAAGGTAATCACAAAGAGGTCTAACAATTCCATACTTCAAAAAAAAAAAAACCCAAGATAAACATAACGACTCAGCAAAAACAAATTCAACTGCTATGAAAATGAGGAACACACAATTTACAAAGAAAAACTTCTCAGCACAAAAAAAGGAAAGGGAAAAATGAAATTGTCAACAACACACAGAAAAAGGCATCAAAATGACAGCACTAAACTCACACTTATCTATAATTACGCTGAATGTAAATGGCTTAAGTGCACCAATAAAGAGACAGAGTGCCACAGACTGGATAAAACAACATGATGCGTCTATATGCTGCCTACGAGAGACATGCCTTAGACTTAGAGACACAAATAAACTAAAACTCAAAGGATGGAAAAAATATATCAAGCAAACAACAATCAAAAAAGAGCAGGAGTGGCAATATCAATTCCTGACCAAATAGACTTTAAAGTTAAATCCACCACAAACGATAAAAAAGGACACTACATAATGATTAAAGGGACAACTTACCAGGAAGATATAACCATATTAAATATTTACGTACCCAATGACAAGGCTGCAAGATATATAAAACAAACTCTAACAGAATTGACAAGTGAGATTAGACAACTCCACAATTATAGTAGGAGACTTCAAAACACCACATTCAGTGAAGGACAGGACATCCAGTAAGAAGCTGAACAAAAACACCGAAGATCTAATTGCTACAGTCAACCAACTTGACCTCATAGACTTATACAGAACACTCCACCCAACAGCTGCAAAGTATATTTTTTTTCTAGTGCACATGGAACATTCTCTATAATAGACCACATATTAGGTCATAAAGCAAACCTGTACAGAATCCAGAACATTGAAATATTACAAAGCATCTTCTCAGACCATAAGGCCATAAAAGTAGAAATCAATAACAGAAAAACTAGGGAAAACAAATCAAATACTTGGAAACTGAACAATACCCTGCTCAGAAAAGACTGGGTTATACAATACATTAAGGAGGGACTAAAGAAATTCATAGGATGCAATGCGACTTAAAACACTTCCTATCAAAACCTTTTGGACACAGCTAAAGCAGTGCTCATAGGTCAATTTATATCAATTAATGCACACATATAAAGAGAAGAAAGAGCCAAATCAAAGAACTGTCCCTACAACTTGAACAAATAGAAAGAGAGCAACAAAAGAAACCTTCAGGGACCAGAAGAAAACAAATAATAAAAATTAGAGCATAATTGAAAAACAATTGAAAGAGTTAACAAGCCCAAAAGCTGCTTCTTTGAAAAAATCAACAAAATTGATAAACCATTGGCCAGGCTGACTAAAGAAATACAGGAAAGGAAATAAATAACCCAAAAAGGAAACGAGGTGGGCCATATCACAACAGACACAACTGAAATTAAAAGAATCCTATCAGATTACTATGAAAAATTGTACTCTAACAAATTTGAAAATCTAGAAGAAATGGATGAATTCCTAGAAACAGACTACCTACCTAAACTAACACAAACAGAAGTAGAACAACTAAATAGATGCATAACAAAAAAGAGTTGGCTTCACTGCAGAGTTCTACCAAACTTTCAGAGAAGACTTAACTCCACTACTACTAAAGGTATTTCAAAGCATAGAAAAGGATGGAATACTCCCTAACTTATTCTATGAAGCCAGCATATCCCTGATACCAAAACCAGCTAAAGACAAAACAAAAAAGAAAATTACAGACCTATATCCTTCATGAACATAGATGCAAAATCCTCAACAAAATTCTAGCCAATAGAATTCAACAACATATCTAAAAAATAATCCACCTCAACCAAGTGGGATTTATACCAGGTAAATAAGGATGGTTCAATATTAGAAAAACAATTAGTGTAATCCACCATATAAATAAAACAAAATACAAGAACCACTTGATTTTATGAATTGATGCAGAAAAGGCATTTGTCAAAGTCCAGCACCCATTCTTGATACAAACTTTCAACAAAATAGAAATAGAAGGAAAACTCCTCAACATAATAAAGGGCATTTACACAAAACCAACAGCTAACATCATCCTTAATGGAGACATTCTAAAAACATCCCCCTTAAGAACGGGAACCAGACAAGGATGCCCCTTATCACCACTCTTATTCAACATTGTGCTGGAGGTCCTAGCCAGAGCAATTAGGCTGGATAAAGAAATGAAGGGCATCCAGATTGATAAGGAAGAAGTAAAAATATCTGTTTGCAGGTGACATGATCTTATACACAGAAAACCCTAAAGAATCCTCAAGAAAACTACTGAAACTAATAGTTCAGCAAAGTATCAGGTTACAAGATAAACATAAAAAAATTATTTGGATTCCTCTACACCAACGGAAAGAAGATTGAAGAGGAAATCATCAAATCAATTCCATTCACAGTAGTCCCAAAGAAGATAAAATACTTAGGAATAAATCTAACCAGAAACGTAAAAGACCTATACAAAGAAAACTATGAGGTACTACTACAAGAAACCAAAAGGGACATACCTAAGTGGAAAAACATACCTTGCTCATGGATAGGAAGGCTTAACATTGTAAAAATGTCTATTCTACTAAAACCCATCTATATATGCAATGCAATTCTGATCCAAATTCCAGCAGCATTTTTGAATGAGATGGAGAAACAAATCACCAACTTCATATGGAAAGGAAAAAACCCCGGATAAGTAAAGCATTGCTGGAAAAGAAGAACAAAGTGAGAGGCCTCACTCTTCCTGATTTTAGAACCTATTATATTACCACAGTAGATAAAAAAGACTGGTACAACAACAGACACATAGACCAATGGAACAGAATTGAGAATCCAGATATAAATCCATCCACATATGAGCAGCTGATATTTGACAAAGGCCCAGTGTCAGTTAATTGGGGAAAAGACAGTCTTTTTAACAAATGATGCTGGCATAACTGGATATCAATGTGCAAAGAAATGAAACAGGACCTGTACCTCACATCATGCACAAAAACTAACTCCAAATGGATCAAAGACCTAAACATAAAGTCTAAAACGGTAAAGATCATGGAAGAAAAAATAGAGACAACGTTAGGAGCCCTAATACATGGCATAAACTGAATACAAAACATTACTAAAAATGCTGAAGAGAAACCAGATAACTGGGAGCTAATAATAATCAAACACCTATGCTCATCTAAAGACTTCAACAAAAGAGTAAAAAGACCACCTAGAGATTGGGAAAAAATTTTCAGCTATGACATCTCCGACCAGAACCTGATCTCTAAAGTCTACATGATTCTGCTAAGACTCAACCACAAAAAGACAAACAACGCAATTAAAAATGGGAAAACAATATGAACAGACACTTCACTAAAGACGACATTCAGGCAGCTAACAGATACATGAGGAAGTGCTCTCGATCATTAGCCATTAGAGAAATGCAAATCAAAACTACAATAAGATTCCATCTCACTCCAACAAGGCTGGCATTAATCCAAAAACACAAAATAATAAATGTTGGAGAGGCTGTGGAGAGATTTCAACACTTATACACTGATGGTGGGAATGTGAAATGGTACAACCACTTTGGAAATCTATTTGGCGCTTCCTCAAAAAGCTAGAAATAGAACTATCATAGGACCCAGGGATCCCACTCCTCGGAATATATCCTAGAGAAATAAGAGCCTTTACACTAACAGGTATATGCACACCCATGTTTATTGGAGCACTATTTACAATAGCAAAAAGATGGAAGCAACCAAGGTACCCATCAAAGGATGAATGGATAAATAAATTATGGTATATTCACACAATGGAATAGTACACATCGGTAAAGAACAGTGATGAATCTGTGAAACATTTCATAACATGGAGGAACCTGGAAGACATTATGCTGAGTGAAATTAGTCAGTTGCAAAAGGACAAATATTGTATAAGACCACTATTATAAGATTTTGAGAAATAGTTTAAACTGAGAAGAATGCATTGTTCTGTGGTTATGAGAGGGGGGAGGGAGGGAGGGTAGGAGAGGGATATTTACTAATTAGATAGTAGATAAGAACTACTTTAGGTGAAGGGAAGGACAACAGTCAATACAGCAGAGGTCAGCACAACTGGACTAAACCAAAAGCAGTTTCCTGAATAAACTGAGTGCTTCAAAGGTTAGCGAAGCAGGGGCAGGGGTTATGGGACCATGGTTTCAGGGGACATCTAAGTCCATTGGCATAATAAAATCCATTAAGAAAACATTCTGCATCTCACTTTGAAGAGTGGCGTCTGGGATCTTAAATGCTAGCAAGCAGCCATCTAAGATACATCAATGAGTCTCAACCCACCTGGATCAAAGGAGAATGAAGAACACAAGGACACAAGGTAATTACAAGCCCAAGAGACAGAAAGGGCTACATGAACCAGAGACTACATTGTCCTGAGACCAGAAGATCTAGATGGTGCCTGGGCACAACCGATGACTGCCCTGACAGGGAACACAGTGGATGACCCCTGAGGGAGAGGGGAACAGTGGGATGCAGACCCCAAATTCTCATAAAAAGACCAGACTTTATGGTCTGACTGAGACTAGAAGGACCCTGGTGGTCATGGTCCCCAGACCTTCTGTTGGCCCAGGACAGGAACCATTCCTGCAGCCAGCTCGTCGGACATGCATTGGACTGGACAATGGGTAGTAGAGGGATGCTGGTGAGGAGTGAGCTACTTGGATCAGGTGGACACTTGAGACTATGTTGGCACCTCCTGACTGGAGGGGAGATGGGAGGGTAGAGGGGCTTAGAAGCTTGCGAAATGGACACGGAAAAAGAGAGTGGAAGGAGGGAGCAGACTGTCTCATTAGGGGGGAGAGTAATTGTGGGTATGTAGTAAGGTTTTTTTTAGCAAGGTGTATAGGAAACCCTGGTGGAGTAGTGGTTAAGTGCTACAGCTGCTAACCAAAAGGTCAGTGGGTTGAATCCACCTAGGTGCTCCTTGGAAGCTCTACGGAATCAACTCAACGGCAGTGGGTTTGGTTTTGGTAGCAAGGTGTATATAAGTTTTTATGAGAGAGACTGGCTTGATTTGTAAACTTTCACTTAAAGCAAAATAAAAAATATATATTTATCATCAAATACAGAAAAAGAGGGGGGCTTACTGGACTGGTTCACACTTGAGGACTCCCTGAAATCACTGCTTTGAGATACTCTTCAAACTTTGAACTGAAACTAATCCCAGTAGCGAAATAACAGATTGGCTCACAAAATAATGAATACCTCTCATAAGTAACGTGCCGCTTTAAAAAAATCATCTATATGAGAGCAAATGGTAAACAATTACTTTAAAACAAAGATGAGGAATGTAAGAGTCAGGGGAAGTAGATTATTGGAACGTTGCAATTGCCTATCTAGGATAAAACTATTGGTCTCTACTCCTCCAGAATAAAAGAAAGAAAGAAACCAAAGGCTCAAAGAAGAAACTAGTCTACAGGACAAATAGTCTACATGAGCCATGACCTCTTCTACCTTGAAACCAAAAAAAAAAAAACTAGATGGTGCCCGGCTACCACCTCCGACCATTCTTATCAGGGCCACAGTAGATGGACCCTGATAGTATGGGAGAAAAATGTGGAATAGAACCTCAAATTCATAAAAAACTAAACAAAAACCAGACTGGTTGAGACTGGAGGACTACTGTCCTGAGATACTCTTTAAACCTTGAACTGAAACTAGACCTGAGGTTATCTTTTAGCTAAATAATAGATAGGCTCCTAAAATAAAGAATACCACCCATGACGACTGTGATCCTATAAAAAATCATCTTTATGGGACCAAATAGTCAACAATTACTTTAAAACCAAGGTAAGAATGCAAGGAGGCAGGGCAACTAGATTAATGAAAGTGGAACAACCATAACAGAAATATTGAGAATGTTCACGAATCATGAAGAATGTACCCAATGTCACTGAACAATCTGTGCAGAAATTGTTGAATGAGAACCTAAACTGCTATATAAGCCTTCACTAGAAACATATTATTATACTAAAAAGAGTATTTTCTAATTTCCTTTGTGATTTCTTCTTTGAACCAAGAATTATTTAGAAGTACACTGTTTAATTTTCTACTATTTGGAAAATTTATGGATATTTTATTGTTATTGGTTTCTAATTTCATAGCATTGTGGTCAGGTAACATACTCTATGACGCCGATCCTCCTGAATGTATTGAAAGCTGTTTTAGGGCAGTGGCATAGTGGTTAAGGGATGTGGCTGCTAACCAAAAGGTCAGCAGTTTGAATTCACCAGTGGCTCCATGGAAACTTCATGGAGCAGTTCTACTGTCTGATGGAGTCACTATGAATCAGAATCGACTCAACAGCATAAGGTACTTAAGATCCCCTGGTGGTACAATGGTTAAGCACTCGGCCGCTCACCGAAGGCTTAGAGGTTCAAATGCACCAGCCACTTTGTAGGAGAAAGATGTGGCAGCCTTCTTCCATAAGACTACAGCCTTGGAAACCCTATGAGGCACTTATAGCCAGTACTAGGGTCGCTATGAGTCAAAACTGACTCAATAGCAATGGGTATCTAAAGTCCTCAGGTGGCACAAGTGGTTTGCTTTTGTCTATTAACCTAAAGGTTGGTGGTTCAAACCTACTCAGTGGCACCACAGAAGAAAGGCCTGGCAATCTGCTTCCATAAAGATTAGGGCCAAGAAAACCCTATGAAACAGTTCTACCATAACACATGGGGTCACCACGAGTTAGAATTTGGGTTATACGGTCTAGTTTGATGAATGCTGCATGTATACTTGCAAAGAATTAGACTCTGCAATGGTTAAGTGTATTATTTCTGTAAATGGCAATTAGGTTAATCTGGTTGATAATGCTATTCAAATCTTTTATATCCTTACTGATTTGTCTATGTGTTCTAACAATTAATAAGGAAGAGGTGTTACTATCTCTTTTTGTTTGACTTTCTGCAATTTGAATATGATATGCCTGGGTGCAGATTTTTTCGTATATATCTTGCTTTGTCGCTATGAGTAGGAATCGGTCCGACAGCAACGGGGTTTGGTTTTGAATTTATCTTGCTTAGTGTTTTCTGGGTCTACTGGATTTGTAGTTTGGTGTCTGTCAACAATTTTGGAAAATTCTCAGTCCTTGCTGCTTCAAGTCTTTCTTCTGTTCCTTTCTCTCTTCTCCTCTTAGTATTCCCGTTATGCGTATGTTACATGTTCTGTGATTGCCCCACAGTTCTTGGATAGTCCTTTTTTTTTTCCTCCAATCTTTTTTTCTCTTTGACTTCCAGTTTGAGAAGTTGCTACTGAAATATCTTCAAGCTCACTGATTCTTCCCTCAGCTATTTCCAACCTACTAGTAGGGGCATCAAATGCCTTATTCATTTCTGCTGCAAATTTTGATTTCTCACATTTCCTTATTGTTCACAATTTTTTTGGTTAGACTACTCATCTATTCTTGCCTGTTGTCCACTTTTTCCATCAGAGCCCTTAACATATTAATCATAGTCATTTGAAATCCCCAGTCTGATAATTCTAACACCTCTGGCATTATCTGAGTCTGCTTGTGATACCTAGCCTTTCTCTTCAGATTGTTTTTTGCTTTATAGTATGCCTTGTAATTTTCTGTTGAAAGCCAACATGATGTATAGGTAAAAGGAACTTATTCTTTTGGATTTAAAGTTTTGTAATGTTCATGCAGAGGTAAAGTGTGGGGAAAGGGAATGCTTGTATGGAACATAAGTCATATTATGTCACTCTTCTACTTAAACTTTGCCTTTTCTCTCAAAGGAAAAGTCAAAGTCCTCTAAGTGGCTAACAAGTCCTACATGATCTGGCTTCCATTACTACTTTGGTCTCACCTCCTACTGCATTCCCCCCTTGCTCCATTACAGCCTTTCTGGTTTCCTTACTGTTTCTCTAACACATCAGGCATGCTCTTGCCTCAGGACCTTTGTACTTGTGTCCTCTCCTGAAATGGTCTTTCTTTAGCCATTCCCACGGCTTGTGCTCGACTCAAATGTCACCTTATCATAGACACCTTCCTTTCTACCCTACATTAAAAGCAATCCTCCTTCCCGCATCTACCTTCTCACCCTCTCCTAGAATTCCCTTTCCTCTTATGCAGCTTCATGCTTTTCTCCAAAGCACATTTCACCATCTTATTTGTCTGTTTATTTATTATCTATCTTCCTGACTATAGGATGTATGTTCCATGAGGGCAGAGTCTTGCCATTTTTCATTCACTGCTGGATACCCCCTGCCTAGAACAGTGCCCAGTACATAGCAGCACTCAATAAACATTTGTTGGATAGAATACTAAAGAATAGACTAATCAATGGAAAGATGCAATTATTGGGCAGCACTGAGAACTGGAAAACCTGCTTTAAAGCCTTGATTCTGACTCCATAAAAAGTTTCCCAATGACTTCCCCTTTCTGCTTCCCTAGACCTCCTTGCTCCAGCCCCATCTCTTTCATAGCCTTTCCAGCTTTCCACCCAATGCTGGAAGCGGCAGTGCCTGAAGCAGACGGTCCACCGGGCACGGGTAGGACACAAAGTGATGGTGCAAGGGCAGGGAAGGCAGCTGTGATAGCTTATCCATATCCATACCTTAGCTTTGGTTGCCTGTGCTGAAAAAGATCCACGTAAATCCTGTAGGATGCCACTAGACAACATAATAGAGAATTTGTCGTAAAATAAGGAAGAGTTCACTGACTCAGCTGATAAGACATTGAGACTCTTCATCTTGGAGTTGTCCACTCATCCAGGCTCTGGGCACAATCTTTAGTTCACAAAGAAGCCATGGTATAAAAGATCTAACTGTGAAAACAGATTGTTTGGGCTCAGATCCTGACTCTGTCACTTACCAACTATGGTATCTTGGAAAATTTGTGTCATTAAACTGGGTCAGTTAAAAGGATATAATAATATCAATCACATACAGATTTTGGAAGGATTAAATAAGTGTGAAGTGGTAACTACAGAAACGGGCACAAAGGGAGGGCTCTATGAGAGGTATTGTTACAATTATTAAATATTACCATCACCACCCCAGTACATACAAAATGAACTTCAGTATTTTCAAGGGTGGGAAAATTAATATACAGAAAAAAAATTATTTTTAATGCTCTTTTAACACAGATATCATCTAAGCCTTCGTAATTACACCATGTGATGCAAAAAGACCAAAACCGTCTATAAACATTTGATGAAGAAAATCATCGTAATTTCAAAAAGAATGAAATATCTTACTGTAAAGTTTTCACCCATCTTGTTCTTCCCAACACCTATGAGAAGTCCTAATAGCACACAAAGATAAAAGAGCAAAATAGGATGAAAATCCCAATGAATTAATGTCGGAAAATTGTATGATGTTCTTTAACATTAAAAATAAATAAATCTGACTTTAAACTAAAGTATTACACACTACTAAAAACTTGATCATGACATGTAATAGAGAGTTTAACGTACATTTTCACCCATATGAATTAAAAAATTTTTTTAAATAATTTTTATTGAGCTTTAAGTGAACATTTACAAATCAAGTCAGTCCGTCACATATAAGCCTATATACACCTTACTCCATACTCCCACTTACTCTCCCACTAATGAGTCAGCCCTTCCAGTCTCTCCTTTCGTGGCAATTTTGCCAGTTTCTAACCCTCTCTACCCTCCCATCTCCCCTCCAGACAGGAGATGCCAACACAGTCTCAAGTGTCCACCTGATACAAGTAGCTCACTCTTCATCAGCATCTCTCTCCTACCCATTGTCCAGTCCCTTCCATGGCTGATGAGTTGTCTTCGGGAATGGTTCCTGTCCTGGGCCAACAGAAGGTTTGGGGACCATGAACGCCAGGATTCCTCTAGTCTCAGTCAGATCATTAAGTCTGGTTTTTTATGAGAATTTGGGGTCTGAATCCCACTGATCTCCAGCTCCCTCAGGGGTTCCCTGTTGTGCTCCCTGTCAGGGCAGTCATCGGTTGTGGCCGGGCACCAACTAGTTCTTCTGGTCTCAGGATGATGTAAGTCTCTGGTTCATGTGGCCCTTTATATCTCTTGAGCTCATAGTTGTCGTGTGACCTTGGTGTTCTTCATTCTCCTTTGCTCCAGGTGGGTTGAGACCAATTGATGCATCTTAGATGGCTGCTTGTTAGCATTTAAGACCCCAGACGCTACATTTCAAAGTGGGATGCAGAATGTCTTCATAATAGTATTATTTTGCCAATTGACTTAGAAGTCCCCTCAAACCATGTTCCCCAGACCCCCGCCCCTGCTCCGCTGACCTTTGAAGCATTCATTTTATCCCGGAAACTTCTTTGCTTTTGGTCCAGTCCAGTTGAGCTGACCTTCCGTGTATTGAGTGTTGTCCTTCTCTTCACCTAAAGTAGTTCTTATCTACTAACTAATCAGTAAACAACCCTCTTCCACCCTCCCTCCCTCCCCCCCTCGTAACCACAAAAGTATGTGTTCTTCTCAGTTTATACTATTTCTCAAATCTTATAATAGTGATCTTATACAATATTTGTCCTTTTGCCTCTAATTTCACTCAGCATAATGCCTTCCAGGTTCCTCCATGTTATGAAATATTTCACAGATTCGTCACTGTTCTTTATCGATGCGTAGTATTCCATTGTGTGAATACACCACAATTTATTTAACCATTCATCCGTTGATGGACACCTTGGTTGCTTCCAGCTTTTTGCTATTGTAAACAGAGCTGCAATAAACATGGATGTGCATGTATCTGTTTCTGTGAAGGCTCTTATTTCTCTAGGGTATATTCCGAGGAGTGGGATTTCTGGGTTGTATGGTAGTTCTATTTCTAACTGTTTAAGATAACGCCAGATAGATTTCCAAAGCGGTTGTACCATTTTACTTTCCCACCAGCAGTGTATAAGAGTTCCAATCTCTCTCCGCAGCCTCTCCAACATTTATTATTTTGTGTTTTTTGGATTAATGCCAGCCTTGTTGGAGTGAGATGGAATCTCATCGTAGTTTGAATTTGCATTTCTCTAATGGCTAATGATCAAGAGCATTTTCTCATGTATCTGTTAGTTACCTGAATATCTTCTTTGGTGAAGTGCGTGTTCATATCCTTTGCCCACTTCTTGATTGGGTTGTTTGTCTTTTTGTGGTTGAGTTTTAACAGAATCATATAGATTTTAGAGATCAGGCGCTGGTCGGAGATGTCATAGCTGAAAATTCTTTCCCACTCTATAGGTGGTCTTTTTACTCTTTTGGTGAAGTCTTTAGATGAGCATAGGTGTTTGATTTTTAGGAGCTCCCAGTCATCTGGTTTCTCTTCGTCATTTTTGGTAATGTTTTGTATTCTGTTTATGCCTTGTATCAGGGCTCCTAAGGTTGTCCCTATTTTTTCCTCCATGATCTTTATCATTTTAGTCTTTATGTTTAGGTCTTTGATCCACTTGGAGTTAGTTTTTGTGCATGGTGTGAGGTATGGGTCCTGTTTCATTTTCTTGCAAATGGATATCCAGTTATGCAGCACCATTTGTTAAAAAGACTATCTTTTCCCCACTTAACTGACACTGGGCCTTTGTCAAGTATCAGCTGCTCATATGTGGATGGATTTATATCTGGGTTCTCAATTCTGTTCCATTGGTCTATGTGTCTGTTGTTGTACCAGTACCAGGCTGTTTTGACTACTGTGGCTGTATAATAGGTTCTGAAATCAGGTAGAGTGAGGCCTCCCACTTTCTTCTTTTTCAGTAATGCTTTACTTATCCGAGGCTTCTTTCCCTTCCATATGAAGTTGGTGATTTGTTTCTCTATCACATTAAAAAATGACATTGGAATTTGGATCGGAAGTGCATTGTATGTATAGATGGCTTTTGGTAGAATAGACATTTTTACTATGTTAATTCTTCCTATCCATGAGCAAGGTATGTTTTTCCACTTAAGTAGGTCCTTTTTAGTTTCTTGTAGTAGTACTTTGTAGTTTTCTTTGTATAGGTCTTTTACATCTTTGGTAAGATTTATTCCTAAATATTTTATCTTCTTGGTGGCTACTGTGAATGGTATTGATTTGGTATTTCCTCTTCGATGTTCTTTTTGTTAATGTAGAGGAATCCAAGTGATTTTTGTATGTTTATCTTATAACCTGAGACTCTGCCAAACTCTTCTATTAGTTTCAGTAGTTTTCTGGAGGATTCCTTAGGGTTTTCTGTGTATAAGATCATGTCATCTGCAAACAGAGATAACTTTACTTCCTTCTTGCCAATGCCGATGCCCTTTATTTCTTTGTCTAGCCTAATTGCTCTGGCTAGGACCTCTAGCACAATGTTGAATAAGAGCGGTGATAAAGGGCATCCCTGTCTGGTTCCCGTTCTCAAGGGAAATGCTTTCAGGCTCTCTCCATTTAGAGTGATGTTGGCTGTTGGCTTTGTATAGATGCCCTTCATTATGTCGAGGAATTTTCCTTCAATTCCTATTTTGCTGAGAGTTTTTATCATAAATGGTTTTTGGACTTTGTCAAATGCCTTTTCTGCATCAATTGATAAGATCATGTGGTTTTTGTCTTTTGTTTTATTTATATGGTGGGTTACATTAATGGTTTTTCTAATATTAAACCAGCCTTGCATACCTGGTATAAATCCCACTTGGTCACGATGGATTAATTTTTTGATATGTTTTTGAATTCTATTGGCTAGAATTTTGTTGAGGTTTTTGCATCTATGTTTTTGTGATGTCTTTACCTGGTTTTGGTATCAGGGAGATGGTGGCTTCATGGAATGAGTTAGGTAGTATTCCGTCATTTTCTATGCTTTGAAATACCTTTAATAGTAGCGGTGTTAACTCTTCTCTGAAAGTTTGGTAGAACTCTGCAGTGAAGCCATCCAGGCCAGGGCTTTTTTTTTTGTTGGGAGTTTTTTGATTACCGTTTCAATCTCTTTTTTTGTTATGGGTCTATTTAGTTGTTCTACTTCTGATTGTGTTAGGTAGGTAGTGTTTTTCCAGGAATTCATCCATTTCTTCTAGGTTTGCAAATTCGTTAGAGTACAATTTTTCGTAATAATCTGATACGATTCTTTTAATTTCTGTTGGGTCTGTTGTGATGTGGCCCATCTCGTTTCTTATTCAGGTTATTTGTTTCCTTTCCTGTATTTCTTTACTCAGTCTGGCCAATGGTTTATCAATTTCTTTAATTTTTTCAAAGAACCAGCTTTTGGCTTTGTTAATTCTTTCAATTGTTTTCCTGTTCTGTAATTCATTTAGTTCAGCTCTAATTTTCATTATTTGTTTTCTTCTGGTGCTGATGGATTCTTTTGTTGCTCACTTTCTATTTGTTCAAGTTGTAGGGACAGTTCTCTGCTTTTGGCTCTTTCTTCTTTTTGTATTTGTGCATTTATCGATATAAATTGACCTCTGAGCACTGCTTTTGCTGTGTCCCAGAGGTTTTGATAGGAAGTGTTTTCGTTGCGTTCTATGAATTTCTTTATTCCCTCCTTAATGTCTTCTATAACCCAGTGTTTTTTCAGGAGGGTATTGTTCAGTTTCCAAGTATCTGATTTCTTTTCCCTAATTTTTCTGTTATTGATTTCCACTTTTATGGCCTTATGGTCTGAGAAGATGCTTTGTAATATTTCGATGTTTTGGATTCTGCAAAAGTTTTTGTTATGACCTAATATGTGGTCTATTCTGGAGAATGTTCCATGTGCGCTAGAAAAAAAGTATACTTTGCAGCAGTTGGGTGGAGTGTTCTGTATAAGTCAATGAGGTCAAGTTGGTTGACTGTAGCAATTAGATGTTCCGTGTGTCTGTTGAGCTTCTTACTGGATGTCCTGTCCTTCTCCGAAAGTGGTGTGTTGAAGTCTCCTACTATAATTGTGGAGATGTCTATCTCATTTTTCAGTTCCGTTAAAGTTTGTTTTATGTATCTTGCAGCCCTGTCATTGGGTGCATAAATATTTAATATGGTTATATCTTCCTGGTCAATTGTCCCTTTAATCATTATGTAGTGTCCTTCTTTATCCTTTGTGGTGGATTTAACTTTAAAGTCTATTTTGTCAGAAATTAATATTGCTACTCCTGCTCTTTTTTGCTTATTGTTTGCTTCATATATTTTTTTCCATCCTTTGAGTTTTAGTTCGTTTGTGTCTCTAAGTCTAAGGTGTGTCTCTTGTAGGCAGCATATAGACAGATCATGTTTCTTTATCCAGTCTGAGACTCCCTGTCTCTTTATTGGTGCATTTAGTCCATTTACATTCAGTGTAATTATAGATAAGTATGTGTTTAGTGGTGTCATTTTGATGCTGTTTTACGTGTGTTGTTGACAATTTCATTTTTCCACTTACTTTTTTGTGCTGAGACGGTTTTCTTTGTAGATTGTGTGTTCCTCATTTTCATAGCATTTGACTTTGTGTTTGCTGAGTCGTTATGTTTTTCTTGGTTTTTATTTTGAGTTATGGAGTTGTTATACCTCTTGGTAGTTACCTTAATATTTACCCCTATTTTTCTAAGTAAAAACCTAACTTGTATTGTCCTATATCGCCTTGTATCTCTCTCCATATGGCAGTTCTATGCCACCTGTATTTAGTCCCTCTTTTTGATTATTGTGATCTTTTACATATTGACTTCAACGATTCCCTGTTTTGAGCATTTTTTTTTAATTAATCTTAATTTGTTTTTGTGATTTCCCTATTTGAGTTGATATCAGGATGTTTTGTGACCTTGTGTTGTTTTGGTATCTGATATTATTGGTTTTCTGACCAAACGATTTCCTTTAGTATTTCTTGTAGCTTTGGTTTGGTTGTTGCAAATTCTCTAAGCTTGTGTTTATCTGTAAATATCTTAATTTCACCTTCATATTTCAGAGAGAGTTTTTCTGGGTATATGATCCTTGGCTGGCAGTTTTTCTCCTTCAGTGCTCTGTATATGTCATCCCACTGCCTTCTTGCCTGCATGGTTTCTGCTGAGTAAAAGTCTGAACTTATTCTTATTGATTCTCCCTCGTAGGAGACCTTTCATTTATCCCTGGCTGCTTTTAAAATTTTATCTTTGGTTTTGGCAAGTTTGATGAGAATATGTCTTGGTGATTTTCTTTTTGGATCAATCTTAAATGGGGTTCGATGAGCATCTTGGATAGATATCCTTTTGTCTTTCATGATGTCAGGGAAGTTTTCTGTCAGCAGATCTTCAATTATTCTCTCTGTGTTTTCCTTCCTCCCTCCCTGTTCTGGGACTCCAATCACACGCAAGTTATCCTTCTTGATAGAGTCCCACATGAGTCTTAGGGTTTCTTCATTTTTTAAAATTCTTTTATCTGATTGTTTTTTCAGCTATGTTGGTGTTAATTCCCTGGTCCTCCAGATCTCCGACTCTGCATTCTAATTGCTCGAGTCTGCTCCTCTGACTTCATATTGCGTTGTCTAATTCTGTAATTTTATTGTTAATCTTTTGGATTTCTGAATGCTGTCTCTCTATGGATTCGTGCAACTTATTAATTTTTCCACTATGTTCTTGAATAATCTTTTTGAGTTCTTCAACTGTTTTATCAGTGTATTCCTTGGCTTTTTCTGCAGATTGCCTTATTTCATTTCTGAGGTCATCCCTGATGTCTTGAAGCATTCTGTAAATTAGTTTTTTATATTCTGTATCTGATAATTCCAAGATTGTATCTTCATTTGGGAAAGATTTTGATTCATTTGGGGGGTTGTAGAAGCAGTCATGGTCTGCTTCTTTATGTGCTTTGATATCGACTGCTGTCTCCGAGCCAACACTAAGATATTGTAGTGATTTATTCTATATTTGCTCACTGAGTCTTATCTTGTTTTGTTTTCTTTCAATATACATGGATGGGCTACTAGATTGTGCTGTCTTGATTGTTGTAGCCCTTGACTTACTTATGACCTATTACCAGCTGGTTTGGGTTGTTACCAGATATATATGCCTGAGTCCATTCACTATTCTTGAGTAGAGTCTGATTTTGGGTCAAGTGTGTGATGCAGCCTATCACCTATCCACCTTGAGAAGTAGTGGGGATAGCTGTGTGCCCCAGATTCTAGTAGCAGCTGAGGTTCACACTCTGGGGGGGGGCAGGATGCTGACAGGCTTCCCCCATATGTCAGTGAGGTAGGTGTGTCTCTATTCCTAAAGCACTTTGGTGGGTGGGCTCTGCAGCTGTACCTTAGGCCCCCAATGCAAGTACCTCTACAGATTGGTAGGTGTCACCCTCCTTAGACCCCTAAAGCAGGAGGCTAGGTGGTGTGGGGGGAGCTTCAGCCCTCAGTTCCGTGTTGTGGGTCAGTGAGGGCTCTGTTCAGTACGCAGAGATAGCAGACCTGGGAAACTTGTCTTTCCAGTAAATCCGCTAAAAAAATGCAGTCAGATCCCTATCAGAAATGCCTTTGCATTATAATAGCCACCTTGTTCCCTGTAGGGATGAAAGCTGGAGACTGGATCACATATGCTTGGCTGGAGCTGGTTCTGTGTTTTTAGTCCAATTAGGGAAGGATTTTTGGTTCCTGGGTTTTTTGTGGTTGCTTTTCTCAGGCCGGAAGAATGGGTTAGAAAAAGACCAAAAAAAAAAAGGGGGGGAGGGGAAGAAAAACTGTGGAGCAGTTCTCCCTCTGGCTCAGGAAATTCCAATGTTAATGAAGCCGCCTGGGAAGGGGAGGAGAGGGTTCATAAAAACAGGAGAGAGTAGCACCTCGGAATATAGACAAAGTTACTTATCTTGCTTGGGATGACTTTTATCTGAGATTCCCGAGGGGCGTGTTGCCTATGTGCGCTGGCTGGGTAAAGATTGCCCCCAAGGGTCTGGCCCGCAGACCCCGCGGTGAGTTCCTCCACTGCCACTCCAAAGCCCAGCATCAAGGTTCCCTGGCTGAGACGCTGCACTCCCAGCTCCAAAACCAGACGCTGCCTCCCAGGGACTTCTCCTCCCATCAGCCGCATCACTGCGCCGCCCGCGCTGACTGGCTGGCCCCCCTCCCGAGGTCAGTTCAGGGGGGTAGGGCTGTGCTCCGTGTTTGCACCTTCACAGGATGTCCTGCTCAGCTCCCCTGCACCCAGTCCAAAGCCCTGAGTCAAGGTTCCTCGGCTGGGACGCTGCACTCCCGGCTCCAATACCAGTCGCTGCCTCCCGGGGACTTCTCCCGCCAGCCGCATCCCCGCGCCGCCCGCGCAGACCAGCTGGGCCCCCTCCCAGTGTCAGTTCAGGGGGGTAGGGCTGTGCCCCGTGTTTGCACCATCACAGGATGTTGTGTTCAGCTCCCCTGCATCCATTCCTAAGCCCGGCGCCAAGGTTACCTGACTGAGATGGTGGCTCCAGGCTCCGAAAACAGTCCCTACTTCCCCGTAGTTGTTCATTCTCCGTCTCTGTCACTCAGATCAACTCTTTAAATCTGTGTTTGTTGCTCAGGGTTTGTAGATTGTCATGTATGTGATCGATTCACTTGTTTTTCTGAGTCTTTGTTGCAAGAGGGATCCGAGGTAGCGTCTACCTAGTCAGCCATCTTGGCTGGAAGCCCTTGTTGGGAGTTTTTGATTAATTTTTCAATCGCTTCTTTTGTTATGGGTCTATTTAGTTGTTCTACTTCTGATCGTGTTAGTTTAGGTAGGTAGTATGTTTCTAGGAATTCATCCGTTTCTTCTAAGTTTTCAATTTGTTAGAGTACAATTTTTGTAGTAATCTGATATGATTCTTTTAATTTCTGTTGGGTCTGTTGTGATATGGCCCATCTCATTTCTCATCTGGGTTATTTGTTTCCTTTCCTGTATTTCTTTAGTCAGTCTGGCCAATGGTTTATCAATTTTTTATATTTTTTCAAAGAACCCTCTTCTGGCTTTGTTAATTCCTTCAGTTGTTTTTCTGTCCTCTAATTCATTTAATTCTGCTGTTATTTTTATTATTTTTCTTCTGGTGCCTGATGGATTCTTTTGTTGCTCGCTTTCTATTTGTTCAAGTTGTAGGGACAGTTCTCTAATTTTAGCTCTTTCTTCTTTATGTATGTGCGCATTTATCAATATAAATTGACCTCTGAGCACTGTTTTCGCTGTGTCCCAGAGGTTTGATAGGAAGTGTTTCAGTCTCGTTGCACTCTATGAATTTCTTTATTCCCTCCTTAATGTCTTCTATAACCCAGTCTTTTTTGAGCAGGGTATAGTTCAGTTTCGAAGTATTTGATTTCTTTTCCCTGATTTTTCTGTTATTGATTTCTACTTTTATGGCCTTATGGTCTGAGAAGATGCTTTGTAATATTTCAACGTTTTGGATTCTGCAAAGGATTGTTTTATGACCTAATATGTGATCTATTTTAGAGAATGTTCCATGTGCACTAGAAAAAAAGTATACTTTGCAGCAGTTGGGTGGAGTGTTCTGTATAAGTCAATGAGGTCAAGTTGGTTGACTGTAGCAATTAGATGTTCCGTGTGTCTGTTGAGCTTCTTACTGGATGTCCTGTCCTTCTCCGAAAGTGGTGTGTTGAAGTCTCCTACTATAATTGTGGAGGCGTCTATCTCACTTCAATTCTGTTAAAGTTTGTTTTATGTATTGTACAACCCTGTCATTGGGTGCATAAATATTTAATATGGTTATATCTTCCTGGTCAATTGTCCCTTTAATCATTATGTAGTGTCCTTCTTTATCCTTTGTGGTGGATTTAACTTCAGAGTCTATTTTGTCAGAAATTAATATTGCCACTCCTGCTGTTTTTTGATTGTTGTTTGCATGATGTATTTTTTCCATCCTTTGAATTTTAGTGTGTGTCTCTAAGTCTAAGGTGTGTCTCTTGTAGGCAGCATATAGAAACATCGTGTTTTTTTATCCAGTCTGCAACTCTCTATTGGTGCATTTAGTCCATTTACATTTAGCGTAATAATAGATAAGTATGAATTTAGTGCTGCCATTTTGATGCCTTTTTCTGTGTGTTGTTGACAATGTCATTTTTCCACTTACTTTTTTTGTGCTGAGAAGTTTTTCTATGTAAATTGTGTGCTCCTCATTTTCATAGTAGTTGAATTTATTTTTGCTGAGTCGTTATGTTTATCTTGGTTTTCATTTTGAAGTACAGACTTGTTAGACCTCTTTTTGTTACCTTAATATTTACTCCTATTTTTCTAAGTAAAAGCCTAATTTGTATCATCCTTTTTTTTTGTATCTCCATGTTTTCCTCTCCATATGGAAGATCTATGCCTCCTGTATTTAGTCCCTCTTTTTTGATTATTGTAATCTTTTACATAATGACTTCAACTATCCCCTGTTTTGAGCATTTTTTCTTTTTTAAATAAATCATATTTTTGTGTGTGATTTCCCTATTTGAGTTTATATCAGGATGTTTTGTTCCGTGACCTTGTTTTGTATTTGTATCTGATATTATTGATTTTCTGACCAAAGAATTTCCTTTAGTAATTCTTGTAGCTTTGGTTTGGTTTTTGCAAATTATCTAAGCTTGCGTTTATCTGTAAATGTCTTAATTTCACCTTCATTTTTGAGAGAGAGTTTTGCTGGATATATGATCCTTGGCTGGCAGTTTTTCTCCTTCAGTGCTCTACATATGTCATCCCATTGCCTTCTTGACTGCATAGTTTCTGCCGAGTAGTCAGAACTTATTCTTATTGATTCTCTTTGTAGGTGACTTTTCGTTTATCCCTGGCTGCTTTTCAGATTTTCTCTTTATCTTTGGTTTTGGCCAGTTTGATGATAATATGCTTTGGTGATTTTCTTTTGGGATCTATCTTGTATGGTGTTCGATGAGCATCTTGTATAGATATCCTTTCATCTTTCACAATGCCAGGGTAGTTTTCTGCCAACAGATCTTCAACTATTCTCTCTGTATTTTCTGTTTTCCCTCCCTGTTCTGGAACTCCAAACACATGCAAGTTATTCTTCTTGATAAGAGTCCCACATGATTTTTGGGTTTCTTCCTTTTTTTAAATTCTTTTATCTGATTTTTCTTTTTTTTTATATTGGTGTCAATTGCCTTATCCTCTAACTCCCTCACTCTACATTCCAGTTCCTCAATTCTGCTCCTCTGACTTCCTGTGGAGTTGTCTAATTCTGTAATTTTATTATTAATCCTTTGGATTTCTGAATGCTGTCTCTCTATGGATTCTTGCAGCTCATTAATTTTTTCACTATGTTCTTGAATAATCTTTTTGGTTTCTTCAACTGCTTTATCAGTGTGTTCCTTGGCTTTTTCTGCAGATTTCCTTATTTCATTTCTGAGATCATCTCTGACGTCTTGAAGCGTTCTGTGTATTGGTTTTTTATATTCTACATCTGGCAATTCCAGGAATGTATCTTCGTTTGGTAAAGATTTTGATTCTTTAATTTGGGGATTTGTAGAAGCAATCATGGTCTGCTTCTTTATGTGATTTGATATCGACTGCTGTCTTCGAGCCATCTATAATATATTGTAATGATTTATTTTATATTTGCTCACTGAGGTTTATCTTCTTGTTTTGGTTTGTTTCAATATACCCACATGGGCTACTAGATTGTGCTATCTTGATTACTGTAGCCTTTGAATCAGTTATGTCCTATTACCAGCTGGTTTGAGCTGTTACCAAATATATGAGCCTATGAGTCCATTCACTATTCTTGAACAGAATCAGCTTAGGTGTGCTGATTATGGGTCACCTAGTGTGTGGTGTAGGCTGTCACCTCTTTACTTAGAGGAGTAGTGGTTGTATGCACCAGATTCTAGTTGCAGCATGGGGTCACACTCCGAGGAGGGCAGGATGCTGACAGCCTTCCCCCATGTGCCAGTGAGGTAGGAGTTTCTCTATTCCTAGAGCACTTTGGTGGGTGTGCTCTGCTTCTGTACCTTAGGCACCCAATGCTTGTACCTCTAAAGAGTGGTAGGCCTCACTATCCTCAGACCCCTTTAGCAGATGGTTAGGTGGTGTGGGTGGAGCTTTAGCCCTCAGTTCCCTGCTGTGGATCAGCGAGGGCTCTGTTTAATAGGTAGAGAGGTATCAGACCTCCAAAACTTGTCTTTCCACTGCTTTGCTAAAACTATTACAGTCAGATCTCTATTAGAATTGCCTTTGCATTATAATAGCCACCTGGTTCCCTGTACGGATGAAAGCCAGAGTCTGTGGATCTCTTTTGCTTGGCTGGAGCTGGTTCTGTATGATTCCAGTTAAGGAAAGTCAGTGAAGGATTTTTCTCTCCCAGATTGTTAATTGCTGCTTCTCTCAGGCCAGGAGAATGGGTTAGAAAAAAAAAAAAACCCGCAGAGCACTTCACTCCCTGGCCCAGGAAATTCCAATGTTAATGAAGCCATCTGGGGCAGGGAGGGGAGGGATCAGATAGATAGGAAAGAGTAGCACAATATAGACAAAGTTACTTATCTTGTTTGGTGAAGACTTTTATCTGAGATTCCAGAAAGGCGTGTAGCCTGTGTGTGCTGGCTGGGTTGAGATTGCCCCCGAGGGTCAGGCCTGCATCCTGTGCTTGCGCTGTCTCAGGAAGCCGTGATCAGCTCCTTCGCTCCTAGTCCAAAGCCCATTGCCAAGGTTTTCTGGCTGGGAAGCTGCACTCCAGGCACCAAAGCCAGTTGCTCCTTCCCCGTGATTTCTCCTACTTCTGTTAGCTGCGTCAGCATGTAGCCTGCATGCGCTGGCTGGGTTTCCCACTGAGGTTTCTCCAAGGGGTTAGGGCTTTTTCCCGTGCTTTTGCCACCTCAGAAAGCTGTGATCTGCTCCTCTGTACTTAGACCAAAGGCCAGGGCCAATGTTTTCTGACTGGGACACTGGCTCCAGGTTCCGAAAACAGTCTCTGCTTCCCCGTGGGTTCTCGTTCTCCTGTCAGCCGCGTCAGTGTGCAGCCTGCTTGCACTGGCTGAGTCTCTGCCGAGGTTACTCCAGGGGGTTAGGGGTTAGGGGTTAGGGCTACGTCCTGTGTTTGCCCCATCTCAGTAAG
The DNA here is from genome assembly GCF_030014295.1 of Loxodonta africana. Lineage (NCBI taxonomy): Eukaryota > Metazoa > Chordata > Mammalia > Proboscidea > Elephantidae > Loxodonta > Loxodonta africana. The sequence continues at coordinate 144,016 of NW_026975051.1, forward strand.
CTGTGATCAGCCCAACCACTCTGGCACCAGGGAAGTGCAAGGGCTCAAGGGCTGTGGCGGAGGACGCCAGTTCCAGAAGCAGTCGCTGCTTCACCGTGCGGCTTTTCTCTCCCTTGTCACTCAGGTCAACTCCTTAGTTCCGTGTTTGATGGCCAGGTTCATAGATTGTCATGTATGTGATCGATTCACTTGTTTTTCAGAGTCTTTTTTGCAAAAGGGATCTGTGGTAGCTTCTACCTAGTCAGCCATCTTGGCCCTGCCTCCAGCAAATGGAGTTTCTTAAAAGGAAGTGTAACTATAATTCTCCACCAGAAAAGGAAGAAGAAGGGAGGAAAGGAGGCATTCCTAACAAAACAAGAAAACGTGTGCTCTGCTGCTGTTGTCTTTCTTTTTATCCAATGATATTTCTGCCTACAATTTTCTCTGACCAACATCAAGTCAAATAAGCACAAAATATTGATCCCTATCTGCCATTCTGCTTAAGCAGTGATAATGGGATGAACTTGAAAACCTGGATTACACAGATATTTCTTTAAGAGGAATGAAAATTGGTGCAACAGTACATGTAATTCAAAAGTTAATAGGACTCCTATTTATTCTACTTGCCTTCTTTAAAATTAGCTTAATTTTCATATCTCAGTGTCAATCAAGCAAAAAAAAAAAATACTACCATAAAGAATTAATAGTGGACTGACTGGTATTAGTTTTGTTTTTTTTTTCCTCTCTTCCAGAATGTTCTGAAATCAGATGGTGGTGATGGTTGCACAATACAGTGAATAGAGTAAAAGCAACAGAATTGGACACTCCAAAATATTGAATTTTATGTTATATGAAGTATATCTAAACTTAAGTAAAGAATTAACAGCAGTCTTTATCGGCAATAAGACATTCATCCTTGATCAGAAGCAAAGAGCCCTTTACGTGGTATTAAGGACAAAAAACAGTGAAAATTCTAAGACAGTATCTGGAGTTCTTTTTTCTCTTGGTTTTCCCCTTTCCCCAAACCATCACTATTCTTTTTGCCCTGTCTTCTTCTAGTTTTACCCAACATTGCTAAATAGGGAAGACATTTTATATCATTACAAAGCATCCTAAATCAGCCAAGGGTTTTTCTCCTTCACCAAGCTTGGACTAACTGGAAACCTCTCATGGGTGTGAAAGCTCCTGGCCTTGAAGCTTTCTTCTTTCAGTTCCCCCAAATCAAGGGGGTTTTGTTTCAAAATCAAAATACAGCTGAATGAGCTTTTCAAAATGGACTTGACGGCAGGGCTCTGACCACACTAATTTAAGGAAAGTATTAAAAGCTGAGTACAGTTTCAAACAACAAAAGTGGGTCGACTCTCAGAGATTCTGCAATAATCTAGCCCCTATCTCTTTCTCCAGCCTCATGTGGCACGACATCCTTGCCTTATACCCTTGGCTCCAGAGACTCTATCTGATATCCTGTTTCCCATTTTCCCTGCCATGCACAGGGCCTTTACACGTGCTATTCCCTCTACCCAGGGCACACTCTCCTCCCGTCTTTGCCTAGTTTATTCCCACTCATCTTTCAGATCTTTCTGAACCAAGTCAAAATATTGGAAGGAGTCTTCCAAACACTGGCCTTGCCTTCTGAAGACACATTTCTTAGATGTTGAGAAATGAAGGATGGTGGAAAATTAAATCTCTGCAGAATAGGTTTGAGGGCACCCTAGAGGCAACTTTATCTTAAAGAATTTTCGTGCAGATCTTGGGAAAGCTAGTGGAGGGACTGAAGGCTGACCACAGGCTCCCTCCGGATTCACCTGGTGCTAAAGGGAAGGTTCAGCGGCACAGAGAGAGTGCCGGAACCAGGGCAAGAGGAGACTTGAAGGGTCCGGATAGGGATGCTGGGTCACAGGAGGACTGTTTGCTTCATTCCCTCCCAGGCTCTCTGCTTGCCCATTCCTTCTGAAGGAACAGCCTCAGTGAGCTTCCCCTTCCCCACCGGGACCCCAGGCACCACCCCAGGCCCTGCACCTCCCAGCCACTCACCATCCACTGGCACTGAGGGACACGGCAGACCAAGCTGGAGCAGCGCTGCTGCCCAGCGTCCTGGTAGGCAGCTGGGCAGTGGGCCACGGGGGGCTGGCTCGCTCTTCAGCCATGCCATGGTCTGGGCATTCACGGGGTGACACACTCTGGTGTGGGCTCTTCGGTAGGTGGCTTAGTTACCTAGTGCTGCTATAACAGAAATACCACAAGTAGATGGCTTAACAAAGGCAAATTTATTCTCTTACAGTCTAGGAGGCTAGAAGTCTGAATTCAAGGTTCCAGTTACAGGGGAAGGCTTTCTCTCTCTGTTGGCTCTAGAGGAAGGTCCTTGTCATCAATTCTGCCCTGGTCTAGGGGCTTCTCAGCACAGGGACCCTGCATCCCAAGGATACATTCTGCTCCTGGCACTACTTTCTTGGTGGTATGAGGTCCCCCTGTCTCTCTGTTCTTTTTTCTCTTTTATACCTCAAAAGAGATTGACTTAATACAAAACCTAATCTTATAGATTGAGTCCTGTCTCATTAACATACCTGCCGATAATCCCACCTCATTGACATCATAGAGGTAGGGTTTACAGTGCATAGGAAAATCACATCAGATCACAAAATCTTGGACAGCACACAATACTGCGAATCATTGCATAGCCAGGGTGATACACAATTTTAGGGGTAGGATTCAATCCATGACAGTAGGAAATAGTAATGTCTTAGAGAAAGTATAGCCAGAATTCTCATTTGAAGTGAGGATGGTGAGATTTTGTCTCACATCTTTGGACATGTTATCAGGAGGGACCAGTCTCTGGAAAAGGACATCTTGCTTAGTAAATTAGGGGGTCAGCAAAAAAGAAAAAAAAAATTCCCTCAACTAGATAAATTAACACAGTGGCTACAACAATAGATTCAAATATAGAAATGATTGTGAGGATGGTGGGTGCAGGACCAAGCAGTGTTTTATTCTGTTGTACCTACAGCTGCTATGAGTTGGAATGAACTCAACCGTGTCTCACAACAAAAACAACAGTAATAGCAATATGTAATAATATGGAGGCATTCTCATTTCCATCTTTTGGGTTTTAGACCATTGCATACTGTCTATAAGGGAAATGACACCGTACATTTGTTGCTGGTATAAGACACATACTGTATGCTGAAGGAGTGCCCAACCTCACAGGGTATTGTCTCCCAGATGGTGTCCTGTGACTTCACATTTCAATCAAGCCACCTGCTTCTGGGTGATGGGGCATATAGTAAAACTCATGGCATAAGCCCATAGCCCCAGTGCCTTTTCTGTAAGACCATCTTCTTGGTTATAGATGGTGTTATGTGTGATTCTGTGGTATAGATGAGGCATTTATGAGTCCACATATGGTGGTGCTACTAGAAGCAAAAATCAAACGACCGTGCGTTGCGAAAATCTGCTGCAAAGGACCTCTTTAAAGTGTTATAAAGCAAAGATGTCATTTTAAGGAATAAGGTGCGCCTGACCCTAGCCATGGTGTTTTCATTCACTTCATATGCATGTGAAAGCTGGACAATGAAGGAAGACCAAAAAAGAATTGACAGCTTTCTGTTACAGTGTTGGCAAAGAATGTTGAGTGTACCACAGACTGCCAAAAGAATGAACATATCTGCCTTGGAAGAAGTACAGCCAGAATGCTCCTTAGAAATGAGGATGGTGAGACTTCATTTCACATACTTTGGACATGTTATCAGGAGGGACCAGTCACTGGGGAAGGACACCAGGCTTGGTAAAGTCGAGGGTCAGTGAAAAAGAGGAAGACCAAAAATGAGGTGAATTGACACAGTGGCTGCAACAATGGACTCAAGCATAACAATGATCATGAGAGCAGTGTAGGACTGGGCAGTGTTTCATTCTGTTGTACATAGTGTTACCATGAGCTGGAGCTGACTAGATGGCACCTAACAATAACAAAGTAGAAGCAAGGCTAGCAAGGAAAGAAAAATCGTATGTAGAATAAGGATCTATTCCAATGTTGGTAAGTAACTGTAACTTCCATGATAAAAGGGCTCCAATGTACGCAATCTGTCCCCATAGCCAACATCAGGGGCCAACTTGGGAATGATGCTTATGGAGGTTCTTATTCTGCTTTTGTCAAGTTGAACACTCAGCAGTGATGATAACCAGATCGATAGCCCCTCGTAAGCATTAATCTGTCTCTATGCATTTTGCCTAATTTCAGTATTTCATAGAAATGAAATCATACAATATTGGTCCCTTTGTGTCTAGCTTATTTCACTTAGCATAATGTTTTCAATGTTCGTACATGTTGTAGCATAAATCAGAAATTCATTTCTCTTTATGGCTGAATAATATTTGTATGGATATATGACATTTTGTTTATCCAATAGTTCATTGATAGACATTGGGTTGTTTCTACCTTTTGGCTATTGTTCATAATTCTGCTATGAGTTGTCACGTACAAATTTCTGTCTGGACATATGTTTTCATTTCTCTTGGGTATATATCTACTAGGGTGGAATTGCTGGGTCATACGGTAACACCGTGTTTAATCGTTTGAGAGCTGCCAGACTGATTTCCAGCTGCACAATTTTACATCTCTACCAGCAGTGTATCAGCGTTCCTATTTCTCCACATCCTCGTCAGCACTTGATGTTATCTGACTTTTTGATTCTAGTCATCTTAATGGGTGTGGAGTGTTATCTCATTGTGGTTTTTATTTACATGTCTTGGCATGAAAAGATGCCAAATATCTTCTCATGTGCTTATTAGCTGTATGTATACATACTTTGGAGAAACATGTATTCAGGTCCTTTGCATATTTTTTAGTTGGATTGTTTGTCTCTTTATTCTTGGGTTGTGAGAGTTCCTTATTCTAGATATAAGTACCTTACCAGATACATGATTTGCAAAAAATTTCCCATATTTTGTGGGTCGTCTTTTCATTTCCTTGTTTCTTGAAATGCTGATTTATGGTTCCAATTACCTCTTTTCTGATAGAGGCAGCTAAGGTCTCATACTCACATGGTGTCTTGCGATCAAGAGGTCAGTGTTTACCACTGCCCAATACTTAGGTACTACTAGACTACCAGTTCCATTGACTTGACTCTGACTCATGGGCACCCTATGCATGTCAGAGTAGAACTGTGCTCCATAGGGTTTTCAATGGCAGGTTTTTCAGAAGTAGATTTGCAGGCCTTTTTTCCGACATGCCTCTGGGAGGGCTTAAACCGTCAAACTTCCAGTTATCATTCAAGAATATAAACTATTTATACCACCCAGGGAAAATAGCCAGGTAGGAACTGCCTATCAAATGGAGAATAGTTGACAGTACTCTAAAAACGCTAAGGGTCTCAACTGCAATTCTACTCTTTGATTTTTCCAAGGCTTTATAAGGCATCCCTATGGAGAACCTGGTGGTGTAGTGGTTAAGAGTTTGGCTGCCAATCAAAAGGTCAGCAGTTCGAATCCACCAGGCAGTCCCTGGAAACCCTATGGGGCAGTTCTACTCGGTACTACAGGGTTTCTGTGAGTTAGAATCTACTCAAAGGCAAGGGGATCTACCATAGAAAAAAGAAAGAATACCCATTGCTGTCGAGTTGCTTTTGACTCAGTGACCCTGCAGGACAGAGTAGAACTGCCTTATAGGGTTTCCAAGGATGTAATCTTTACGAAAGCAGACTCCCATATCTTTCCCCCACAGAGCACCTGGTGGGTTCGAACTGCCAACCTTTCAGTTAGCAGCTAAGTGCTTTAATTACTGCACCACCAGGGCTCCTTTTCTATCTGCCATAGACATTTAAATTAGCATTGCATTTCTTGTGGCATGAGGCCAAAGTGGTAAGACAGCTTGCACTGCAGTCTGGATCTGCTCCAGAGCGCTCTCTTGCTGTGAACTGCCTTTAGAGCTGTAAGCCTTATGTGTTACCACATAGTAAGTGGTCCCAAAAACACTGTGTCCTTTATTCATGGTGGTAGTACATGAAAGTTCCCTGGGTTCTAAATATAGTCATAGATCAATCGTCTATAGACATAGTCCTGAGAAAGTGTGCTGCTGTCCTTGCCAGGTGAAGGCAAACTGCTTCTGATTATTTTTGCTGATAGAATACAACTTAAACCATTTACTGAATCAAAAGCTACATAAGAGTTTCCAGTAGTGACAATGGATCTGGAACACAGCTGCAATTGGCATCAACAATTAAGTTGAGGATTAACCACCAATATTCTCCAACTCGTCTGGTTTTTGCTCTGGCAAATCAGACAAGTAACACTGAATGATTAAATATCCTGATTTAACTGTCTTGTTTACACCTCTTGTCTTACCACCCCATGCAATTTAATATTTGACCAAGGTTTTTCATTTTTTAAAGAAATGTCATTAGTAGAACTAACATAAGCTGAAAGTAGAGACCTCAGTTTTGCACTTCCATCTCTTGCATGTTCCCATCTAGTACCGTAATATGTGAGATACACATGCAGCTCTCAGCTGAAAATGTTATTAAACATGGACAATAACCAGTGTCCCAACTCTTTTTTCCTGATCCTGTCCTGGTGCAATATAACTAACTTCTATCATCCAAGGACAGTATACAGAATGATCAATAATAAAAATCATGCATCTCTAGATAATTCATTATGGCCTCTGGTCCTGGTAGGAGAAGTATTAAAGCTTCTGCCAGCTACTTCATTTAGCAGGTAGTTTTTCAGTGGCTTGTGCTATGGCCTGTAAGATGCATAAAGTCACCAGGCTGCCAGTCAGATGGTCAGTGAATGTGGGACATTATATATTAGGTTTATGTGAAATATAGGCAAAACATAGGGACTGAGAGAAATCCTGTCATAGAGCACTTAGCGTGTAGTTTGAATGCTCTTGCTTCATAGAACGAGCATTTTTGTCTGGTGTAAATCTACAATGATTTAGTTATTTTTTGTTTAGTAACACTTTTTATTTTGCAAAAAATACTTTTAGTAGCAATTGGTTTAAGAACTGAAGTGCATGTCTAGTAAAATATTAAGTACTATATTTTCATGTCTCAGGATAGTTGATGATGAACATGTAAGTTCCCAAAATGTCTGTTGACATTTTCCGTCCATCATGGAGCTCAGGGATATCACTGACAATCTGAAAATCTAAATGCACATATCTGCTGAAGAAACATCAGCAACCACTTCAAAAGTTCCTGGTTATTTTAAGAACATTGCTCAAAGACAGTATTTTTTAAAGACATTTTGACATATACAGCACAGGTCTATTACATATCACTCTATGAAACATGACTTTTCAATTAGATCAAATGGCTGGCCTTCTAAATTAATTTTGTTCATTTTTTCAAGTTTTCTTGTGCACATATGTTGGTTCTATTAATGGGTAAATGATGCCAGTTCTATAGTGGTACCAACAGATACTTTAAATAGAAAATCAGTTAACCCCATTCATGGTTCAATTTTTTTTTTTTTTTGTCTAATACATGACATCCAAATAATTGTTTTCAAAACTCCTTCTGTTAAAGAAAAACATTTGACACTATATAAAGGCTGTTGTAAATTTAATCCCCCCCCCAGTGATTATATAAATTCGGTTGGTAAAATAATACAATTAATAAACTTCTCGATGTTTCTTGAATAAATTTTGATGCTGTAATTCATAATTCCAGGAAGCTATGATATTCTTTAGTTACTGAAAAATTTTTGAAGTATTTGATGTTTTCTTCCCCCACTGAAACTCCTTCTTCTCTCTCTCCCCCCACCCCCCCATTTGATTCCCTATTTTTAACAAGTTGGATCGCCTAGTTTTCTAATTTTCTACCTTTTTGCCTTTCTGCTATACCTTCTGAGAGATTTTTTTCAACTTTATCTTCTAATCCAGCTATTGAGTTGTCACTTTTGATACATCTTAATTTCCCAGAACTATATATATTTTTGTACACTGAATAGTCCCCCCCCTTTTTTTGTTTTTATAACACCCTGTTCTACATTCCTGATAAAGAATAATGACAAATCTGTGAAGCATCTCCTAACAGGGATGAATCTGGAGGACATTATGCTGAGTGAAATGTCAGTTACAAAAGGACAAACATTGAGTGAGACCACTACTGTAAACACTCACGAAAAGGTTTAAGTACAAAAAGGAACAATCTTTGATAGTTATGAGGGCACGGAGAGGGGTGGGGATGGAAAAAGATTTAATAGACAATAGATAAGTAGAAGCTTTGATGAAGGATAAGATAGTACACAATACCGAGAAAGCCAGCACAACCTGAATGAGACATGGTCATGGTAGCTCCATAGACACACCCAGACTCCCTGAGGGCCTGAATTGCTGGGCTGAGAGCTGTGGGGAACATGATCTCAGGGAATATCTAGCTCGATTGGCATAACATAGTTTATAAAGAATATGTTCTACATTCTACTTTGGTGAGTAGCATCTGGGGACTTAAAAGCCCATGAGCAGCCATCTAGGATACTCCACTGGTCTCAGCCCTTCGGGAGCAAGGAATAATGAAGAAAACTGAAGATACAAGGGAGAGATTAGTCCAAAGGACTAATGGACCATGTCTACCATTGCCTCTACCAGACTGAGTCCGGAACAACAACATGGTGCCTGGCTACCAATATTGACTCCTGTGACATGGATCACAATTTAGGGTCCCAGACAGAGCTGTAGAAAAATGTAGAACAAAATTCCAACTCAAAAAGAAAGATCAGGCTTGCTGGCCTGACAGAGATTGGAGAAACCCTGAGAGTATGGCCCCCAGGCAAACTTTCAGGTTGCTCCTGAGGTTCACCCTTTAGCCAAAAATTGAACAGGTCCATGGAACAAAGCAAGACTGAAGGGGAACACCAGCCCTGGGGCAGGGACTGGAAGGTAGGGGGTAACAGGAAATCTGGTAATGGGGAAACCAGGGTTGAGAGTGGAGAGTGTTGACATGTCATGGGGTTGTTAACCAATGTCATAAAACAATGTGTGTACTGACTCTCTGATGAGAAACTAGTTTGTTCTGTAAACCTTCATCTAAAGTACAATAAAATGAAAAATAAAAAAGGAGAAAAAAATGGGCAAAGGAAATTAACAGATACTTCACCAAAGAAAATATTCAAGAGACCAACAGACACATGCAGAAATGCTCACAATTCACTAGCTATTCCCCACCAGAGAAATGTAATTCAAATCACAATGAGCTACCATCTCACCCCAACATTACCGGCCCAAATCACTAAAACAGGAAATAGCAAATGTTGGAGAGGCTGCAGAGAGATCGGAACCCTTATGCATTGCTGGTGGGAATGCAAAATGATACAACCATTTTGGAAAACAATATGGCACTTCCTTAGGAAGCTAGAAATAGAAATACCATATGATCCAGCAATCCCACTCCTAGGAATATATCCTAGAGAAATAGGAGTCATCACAGGAATAGACATAAGAACACCCATGTTCATTACAGTATCGTTCACAATAGCAAAAAGATGGAAACAACCTAGATGCTCATTAACGGATGAATGGATAAGCAAACTGTGGTACATACACACAATGGAGTATTAAACAATGATAAAGAACAACGATGAATCCGTGAAGCGTATCGTAACGTGGATGAACCTGAATCTGGAGTGCATTATGCTGAGTGAAATAAGTTAATCACAAAAGGACAAATATTGTATGAGACCACTATTGTACTGAAAAGGTTTATACAGAAAAAGAAACAATCTTTGATGGTTACGAGGCAAGGGAGGGGGACTGGAGAAACACTAAATAGACAATTCATAAGTGGTATCTTTGGTGAAGGGTAAGGCAGTAAACAATATTGGGGAAGCCAGCACAATTTGTAGAAGGCAAGGCCAGGGAAGCTCCACTGACATATCCAAACTCCCTGAGGGACCAAATTACTGGGCTGAGGGCTGTGGGGACCATGGTCTCGGGTAATGTCTAGCTCAATTGGCATCACATAGTTTATAAAGAAAATGTTCTACATTCTACTTTGGGGAGTAGCGTCTGGAGTCGTAAAGTCTGTAAGTGGCCATCTAGGATACTCCACTGGTATCACCCCTTCAGGAGCAAGGAAGAATGAAGAAAACTAAAGACATAAGAGAAAGATTATTCCAAAGGAGTAATGGACCACATCTATGATGGCCTCCACCGGTTTGAGTCCAGTACAACTAGATGGTGCCTGGCTACCACCACTGCGTGCTCTGACAGGGATCACAATAGAGAGTCATGGACAGAGCTGGAGAAAAACGAAGAACAAAATTCTAACTTAAAAAGGAAGACAGGAGAGGCGGGGCCAAGACGGCTGACTAGGTAGAAGCTACCTCGGATCCCTCTTGTGACAAAGACTCAGAAAAACAAGTGAATCGATCACATACATGACAATCTACGAACGCTGACCATCAAACACAGATCTAAAGAGTTGACCTGAGTGACAGAGACTGAGAACAAACAACCACGGGGAAGCAGCGACTATTTTCAGAGCCTGGAGCCTGCGTCCCAGTCAGGAAACCTTGGTGCCAGGCTTTGGACTGGGCGCAGGGGATCTGAGCATGGCATCCTGAGAGGGCACAAATATGGGGCGCAGCCCTAGCCCCCTGAACTGACCTGAGGGGAAGCCCAGCCAGTGCATGCAGGCAGCACAGTGACACGGCTGACAGGAGGAGAAGTCACTGGGAGGCAGCGACTGGTTTTGGAGCCAGAAGTGCGGCATCCCAGCCGGGGAACCTTGGCACTGGGCTGTGGACTGGGAGCGGAGGAACTAACTGTGGCTTCTGAGACAGCACAAGCACGGGTCACGGGCCTGACCCTCGGGGGCAATCTCTACCCAGCCAGCACACATAGGAGAGACGCCCCTCGGGAATCTCAGATAAAATAGTCATCCCAAGCAAGATAAGTAACTTTTGTCTATATTTTGGGGTGTTACTCTCTCCTGTTTTTCTGAACCCTCCCCTCCCCTTCCCAGGCGGCTTCATTAACTTTGGAATTTCCTGAGCCAGAGGGAGAACTGCTCACGGTTTTTCTTTCCCCTTTTTTTTTTTTGGTCTTTTCCTAACCCATTCTTCTGGCCTGAGAGAAGCAACCACAAAAAACCCAGGGACCAAAAATCCTTCCCTAATTGGACTGAAAGCACAGAACCAGCTCTAGCCAAGCATATGTGATCCACAGTCTGGAGCTTTCATCCCTACAGGGAACAAGGTGGCTATTATAATGCAAAGGCATTTCTGATAGGGATCTGACTGCATTTTTTTTTTTTAGCGGATTTACTGGAAAGACAAGTTTCCCAGGTCTGATACCTCTGCATATTCAACAGAGCCCTCACTGACCCACCACAGGGAACTGAGGGCTGAAGCTCCCCCCAGACCACCTAGCCTCCTGCCTAGGGGCCTAAGGGGGGTGACACCTACCAATCTGTAGAGGTACTTGCATTGGGTGCCTAAGGTACAGCTGCAGAGCCCACCCACCAAAGTGCTTTAGGAATAGAGAAGCGCCTACCTCACTGGCACTTGGCAGAAGCCTATCAGCATCCTGCCCCCCCGGAGTGTGAACCCTTGCTGCTACTAGAATCTGGTGCACACAACTATCACCACTACTTCTCTAGGTGGATAGGTGAAAGTCTACACCACACACTTGATGACCCAAAATCAGATTCTACTCAAGAATAGTGAATGGACTCTTAGGCTTATATATCTGGTAACAGCCCAGACCAGCTGGTAATAGGACATAACTGACTCAAGGGCTACAACAATCAAGACAGCGCAATCTAGTAGCCCATCTACGTATATTGAAAGAAAACAAAACAAGATAAGACTCAGTGAGCAAATATAAAACAAATCACTACAATATCTTAGTGATGGCTCGAAGACAGCAGTCAGTATCAAACCACATAAAGAAGCAGACCATAATTGCTTCTACAACTCCCCAAACTAAAGTATCAAAATCTTTCCCAAATGAAGATACAATCCTGGAATTGCCAGATGCAGAATATAAAAAAACTAATTTACAGAATGCTTCAAGACGTCAGGGATGACTTCAGAAATGAAATAAGGCAATCTACAGAAAAAGCCAAGGAACACACAAATAAAGCAGTTGAAGAACTCAAAAAGATTATTCAAGAACATAGTGGAAAAATTAGTAAGTTGCAAGAATCCACAGAGAGACAGCATTCAGAAACCCAAAAGATTAACAATAAAATTACACAATTAGACAATGCAATAGAAAGTCAGAGGAGCAGACTCGAGCAATTGGAATGCAGAGTGGGAAATCTGGAGGACCAGGGAATTAACACCAATATAGCTGGAAAAAAATCAGATAAAACAATTTTTGAAAATGAAGAAACCCTAAGAATCATGTGGGACTCTATCAAGAAGAATAACTTGCGTGTGATTGGAGTCCCAGAACAGGGAGAGATAACAGAAAACACAGAGAGAATAGTTGAAGATCTGTTGGCAGAAAACTTCCCTGACATCATGAAAAACAAAAGGATATCCATCCAAGATGCTCATCGAACCCCATTTAAGATTGATCCAGAAACAAAATCACCAAGACATATAATCATCAAACTTGCCAAAACCAAAGATAAAGAGAAAATTTTAAAAGCAGCCAGGGATAAAAGAAAGGTCTCCTACAAAGGAGAATCAATAAATAAGTTCAGACTACTCAGCAGAAACCATGCAGTCAAGAAGGGAATGGGATGACATATATAGAGCACTGAAGGAGAAAAACTGCCAACCAAGGATCATATTTCCAGTAAAACTCTCTCGAAAATATGAAGGCGAAATTAAAACCTTTACAGATAGACACAAGCTTAGAGAATTTGCAAAAACCAAACCAAAGCTACAAGAAATACTAAAGGAAATTCATCAGAAAACCAATAATATCAGACACAAGCACAACACAAGGTCACAGAACAGAACATCCTGATACCAACTCAAATAGGGAAATCACAAAAACAAATTAAGATTAATTTTAAAAAGAAAAAAATGCTCAAAACGGAATCATTGAAGTCAAAATGTAAAATCTCACAATAATCAAAAAGAGGGACTAAATACAGGTGGCATAGAACTGCCATATGGAGAGAGATACAAGGCGATATAGGACAATACAAGTTAGGTTTTTACTTAGAAAAATAGGGGTAAATATTAAGGTAACTACCAAGAGGTATAACAACTCCATAACTCAAAATAAAAACCAAGAAAAACATAACGACTCAGCAAACACAAAGTCAAATGCTATGAAAATGAGGAACACACAATCTACAAAGAAAACCGTCTCAGCACAAAAAAGTAAGTGGAAAAATGAAATTGTCAACAACACACATAAAAAAGCATCAAAATGACACCACTAAACACATACTTATCTATAATTACACTGAATGTAAATGGACTAAATGCACCAATATAGAGACAGAGAGTCTCAGACTGGATAAAGAAACACGATCCGTCTATATGCTGCCTACAAGAGACACACCTTAGACTTAGAGACACAAACAAACTAAAACTCAAAGGATGGAAAAAAAATATCAAGCAAACAATAAGCAAAACAGAGCAGGAGTAGCAATATTAATTTCTGACAAAATAGACTTTAAAGTTAAATCCACCACAAAGGATAAAGAAGGACACTACAAAATGATTAAAGGGACAATTGACCAGAAAGATATAACCATATTAAATATTTATGCACCCAATGACAGGGCTGCAAGATACATAAAACAAACTTTAACAGAACTGAAAAGTGAGATAAACACCTCCACAATTATAGTAGGAGACTTCAACACACCACTTTCAGAGGGGGACAGGACTTCCAGTAAGAAGCTCAAAAGAGACACAGAAGACCTAATTGCTACAATCAACAAACTTGACCTCATAGACTTATACAGAACACTCCACCCAACTGCTGCAAAGTATACTTTTTTTTTCTAGCGCACATGGAACATTCTCTAGAATAGACCACATATTAGGTCATAAAACAAACCTTTGCAAAATCCAAGACATTGAAATATTACAAAGCATCTTCTCAGATCACAAGACCATAAAAGTGGAAATCTAACAGAAAAATTAGGGAAAAGAAATCAAATACTTGGAAACTGAACAATACCCTGCTCAAAAAAGGTTGGGTTATAGAAGGTATTAAGGAGGGAATAAAGAAATTCATACAATGCAACGAGAATGAAAACACTTTCTATCAAAACCTCTGGGACACAGCAAAAGCAGTGCTCAGAGGTCAATTTATACCGATAAATGCACACATACAAAAAGAAGAAAGAGCCAAAATCAGAGAACTGTCCCTACAACTTGAACAAATAGAAAGCAAACAACAAAAGAATTCATCAGGCACCAGAAGACAAATAATAAAAATTAGAGCTGAACTAAATGAATTACAGAACAGGAAAACAATTGAAAGAATTAACAAAGCCAAAAGCTGGTTCTTTGAAAAAATTAACGAAATTGATAAATCATTGGCCAGACTGAGTAAAGAAATACAGGAAAGGAAACAAATAACCCGAATAAGAAATGAAATGGGCCACATCACAACAGACCCAACTGAAATTAATAGAATCACATCAGATTATTATGAAAAATTGTACTCTAACAAATTTGCAAACCTTGAAGAGATGGATGAATTCCTAGAAAAACACTACCTACCTAAACTAACACAATCAGAAGTAGAACAACTAAATAGACCCATAACAAAAAAAAGAGATTGAAACGGTAATCAAAAAACTCCCAACAAAAAAAGCCCTGGCCCAGATGGCTTTACTGCAGAGTTCTACCAAACTTTCAGAGAAGAGTTAACACCACTACTACTAAAGGTATTTCAAAGCATAGAAAATGACGGAATACTACCTAACTCATTCTATGAAGCCACCGTATCCCTGATACCAAAACCAGGTAAAGACATTACAAAAAAAGAAAATTACAGACCTATATCCCTCATGAACATAGATGCAAAAATCCTCAACAAAATTCTAGCCAATAGAATTCAACAAAATATCAAAAAAAAAAAAAAAAATCCAGCACGACCAAGTGGGATTTATACCAGGTATGCAAGGCTGGTTTAATATTAGAAAAACCATTAATGTAATCCACCACATAAATAAAACAAAAGACAAAACCCACATGATCTTATCAATTGATGCAGAAAAGGCATTTGACAAAGTCCAACGCCCATTCATGATAAAAACCCTCAGTAAAACAGGAACTGAAGGAAAATTCCTCAACATAATAAAGGACATTTTTTTTATACAAAGCCAACAGCCAACATCACTCTAAATGGAGAGAGCCTGAAAGCATTTCCCTTGAGAACGGGAACCAAACAAGGATGCCCTTTATTACCGCTCCTATTCAACATTGTGCTAGAGGTCCTAGCCAGAGCAATTAGGCTAGACAAAGAAATAAAGGGCATCCGAATTGGCATAGAGGAAGTAAAACTATCTCTATTTGTAGATGACATGATCTTATACACAGAAAACCCTAAGGAATCCTCCAGAAAACTACTGAAACTAATAGAAGAGTTCAGCAGAGTTTCAGGTTATAAGATAAACATACAAAAATCACTTGGATTCCTCTACACCAACAAAAACAACATCAAAGAGGAAATCACCAAATCAATACCATTCACAGTAGCCCCCAAGAAGATAAAATACTTAGGAATAAATCTTACCAAAGATGTAAAAGACCTATACAAAGAAAACTACAAAGTACTAGTGCAAGAAACTAAAAAGGACCTACTTAAGTGGAAAAACATACCTTGCTCATGGATAGGAAGACTTAACATAGTAAAAATGTCTATTCTACCAAAAGCCATCTATACATACAATGCACTTCCGATCCAAATTCCAATGACATTTTTTAATGTGATGGAGAAACAAATCACCAGCTTCATATGGAAGGGAAAGAAACCTCGGATAAGTAAAGCATTACTGAAAAAGAAGAAGAAAGTGGGAGGCCTCACTCTACCTGATTTCAGAACCTATTATACAGCCACAGCAGTCAAAACAGTCTGGTACTGGTACAACAACAGGCAAATAGACCAGTGGAATAGAATTGAGAATCCAGACAGAAATCCATCCACATATGAGCAGCTGATATTTGACAAAGGCCCAGTGTCAGTTAATTGGGGAAAAGATAGTCTTTTTAACAAATGATGCTGGCATAACTGGATACCCATTTGCAGAAAAATGAAACAGAACCGAAACCTCACACCATGCACAAAAACTAACTCCAAGTGGATCAAAGACCTAAACATAAAGACTAAAATGATAAAAATCACGGAAGAAAAAATAGGGACAACTTTAGGAGCCCTAATTCAAGGCATAAACAGAATACAAAATTTTACAAAAATGATGAAGAGAAACCAGATAACTGGGAGCTCCTAAAAATCAAACACCTATGCTCATCTAAAGACTTCACCAAAAGAGTAAAAAGACCACCTACAGATTGGGAAAGAATGTTCAGTTATGACATCTTCGACCAGCGCCTGATCTCTAAAATCTATATGATTCTGTTAAAACTCAACCACAAAAAGACAAACAACCCAATCAAGAAGTGGGCAAAGGATATGAACACGCACTTCACTAAAGATGATATTCAGGCAGCTAACAGATACATGAGAAAATGCTCTCGCTCATTAGCCATTAGAGAAATGCAAATTAAAACTACGATGAGATTCCATCTCACTCCAACAAAGCTGGCATTAATCCAAAAAACACAAAATAATAAATGTTGGAGAGGCTGCGGAGAGATTGGAACTCTTATACACTGCTGGTGGGAATGTAAAATGGTACAACCACTTTGGAAATCTATCTTGCGTTTTCTTAAAAAGTTAGAAATAGAACTACCATGGGACTCAGAAATCCCACTCCCTGGAATATACCGTAGAGAAATAAGAGCCTTCACGAAGAGATATATGCACACCCATGTTTATTGCAGCTCTGTTTACAATAGCAAAAAGCTGGAAGCAACCAAGGTGTCCATCAACGGATGAATGGTTAAATAAATTGTGGTATATTCACACAATGGAATACTACGCATCGATAAAGAACAGTGACGAATCTCTGAAACATTTCATAACATGGAGGAACCTGGAAGGCATTATGCTGAGTGAAATTAGTCAGAAGCCAAAGGACAAATATTGTATAAGGCCACTATTATAAGATCTTGAGAAATAGTATAAACTGAGAAGAACACATACTTTTGTGGTTACGAGGGGGGAGGGGGGAGGGAGGGAGAGGGTTATATACTGATTAGGTAGTAGATAAGAACTACTTGAGGTGAAGGGAAGGACAATACTCAATACACGGAAGGTCAGCTCAAATGGACTGGACCAAAAGCAAAGAAGTTTCCAGGATAAACTGAATGCTTCAAAGGTCAGCGAAGTAAGGGTGGGGGTTTGGGGACTAAGGCTTAAGGGGACTTCTAAGTCAATTGGCAAAATAATACTATTATGAAAACTTTCTACATCCCACTTTGAAATGTGGCATCTGGGGTCTTAAATGCTAAGAAGCGGCCATCTAAGATGCATCAATGGGTCTCAACCCACCTGGAGCAAAGGAGAATGAGGAACACCAAGGTCACACGACAACTATCAGCCCAAGAGACAGAAAGGGCCACGTGAAGCAGAGACTTACATCATCCTGAGACCAGAAGAACTAGATGGTGCCCGGCCACAACCGATGACTGCCCTGACAGGGAGCACAACAGAGAACCCCTGAGGGAGCTGGAGATCAGTGGGATGCAGACCCCAAATTCTCATAAAAGACCAGACTTAATGGTCTGACTGAGACTAGAGGAATCCTGGCGGTCATGGTCCCCAAACCTTCTGTTGGCCCAGGACAGGAACCATTCCCGAAGACAGCTCATCAGCCATGGAAGGGACTGGACAATGGGTTAGAGAGAGATGCTGATGAAGAGTGAGCTACTTGTATCAGGTGGACACTTGAGACTGTGATGGCATCTCCTGTCTGGAGGGGAGATAGGAGGGTAGAGAGGGTTAGAAACTGGCAAAATTATCAGAAAGGAGAGACTGGAAGGGCTGACTCATTAGTGGGAGAGTAAGTGGGAGTATGGAGTAAGGTGTATATAAGCTTATATGTGACAGACTGACTTGATTTGTAAACGTTCACTTAAAGCTCAATAAAAATTATTTTTTAAAAAAAGAATATACAAACTTAGAAATGAGATGAGGGGATAACCTGAAGGGGGAAAAAAAAAGGTTGAGTGCAGGGAACTTAAACCTCCCTTTCCACAGTGTATGAAGTGCTAACTTGGTTGACAAAATATGATGCTGAAACTACTATCCAACATGCCAACTCCAGTCTTTTTTCTCAAACTGTAGGCTTCAATGCCCTATATTTTGGGAACAACATACATTATATCATCTTTTTTCCAATTTGTATATTCTCTGCAGTGCACCATTGTCTTATTTTCCTTTTATTAGGTTATTACAAATCATCTCTGAAAAGAGACATACTGAAAGCTTTCTGAGAAGCTGTAGATCAAAACTAAGTACACTAGTTTGATAAGAATGGTTATGGTATTTTAGGAGTACTCCTGATACTTTCAACATATGTATTGGTTGGTCACTTAGCAGTTTTAGAGCGATCTCAATATACGAAACACCCTGAGTATTATTTACAGGGATTGGACCTCTTCTAGGACATCTTTTTATAGTTATACATTAAATATATTTTAATTATTACTGTTCTTTGTAATAAAACATTTTCTTAGAAGAACATGCTTAGTTTGGAAAAACTGGAATTAAAAATATCATATATGAGAAAAGGGCTTAAAAATACATTTAGTTCTGTAGAATGAGATAGGCATTCTTACTCCTCTTTCATGAAAATATGCGGTTCTACTTCAATGATGGAAACCCTGGTGGTATAGTGGTTAAGTGCTATGACTGTTAACCAAAAGATCAGCAATTTGAATCCACCAGGCTCTCCTTGGAAACTCTATGGGGCAGTTCTACTCTGTCCTATAGGGTCACTACGAGTTGGAATTGACTTGACGGCAATGGGTTTGGGCTTTATTTCAAAGACACATCAGGGAAAAAGTTACAGATTCAAATCCAAGACATTTTACAGCATATTACTTAAATCTTTTGTTCTTCCTTGTGTGGGTCAAGAGATACGCAAATTACTGAGATTTTATGTCAGTTCTCATGGTAAGGGATTTAAGATAATTGTTTTATTTCATTACTACAAAAATGCTGAAATATGAGTTAAATAATTTCCTTTAAAGAGATAAAAATTTAAGAAATGTATAGACATAAGATTCAAACCCAATTTATTTGACTTTAAAGAGCTTATATCTAACCATTACTCTTGCCTCCCTAAGAACTTAATTGTTAATTAGTAGTGAAAAATCTCAGGCTTTTTATGTACAGAAAATTACGTTTTGTGTACTTGCTGTTTTTTAGGGGGGTGGAGGGAGTTGAAAAATAAAAGTCAATGAAGGTACAAACACAATCCAGTTAAGGAATCCTAAAAAAAAAGTATTATTTAAAATAAAAATAACAAGTGTCACAAGAAATTTGGTTTATGTGGTTAACCTTATGGAGGATATAAAAGCAGGGCTTTAACTGCTACCATACACAAAAATTAATTGCGGATGGATTAAGAACTTGAATGTTAACTTTAAAAAATAAATAAAGGACTACAAAGACAAACGAACAACAAAAAACAAGACAGGACTTGATAGCCAGACAGAGATGGGAGAAACCCTGAAAGTATGACCCCTGGACACCATTTCAGCTCAGTAATGAAGTCACTCCTGAGGTTCACCCTTCAGGCAAAGATTGGACAGGCCTATCAAATAAGACTTAAAAGTTGAGAAAAGGAGGAAAACTCTGGGTATTTTAAATAATATACTATGGTTATGAAAAAGCAGGTTCTCTCCTGTAATTAGGGTTTTTTTTTTTTTTTTTTTAATTGTTGAGGGCCAATCATCCATTTACTTAGTGACATTTCCAAATTATTTCTGCAAAGCTTGTATTCCTTGTCATGTCTGGCCACGGAAGTTTCTGTTCTGTTATCTCAATGAGTGAGTTCATGATCTCACAGTGATTTCTTTAAATGCTTGTACCCAAAAAGAAAAAATAATACTCTCCCAGTCTTTGCAGATTGGCTCCAAACTGGGACATCCTTTCAATGCTAACACAGACTGCCTAAAACTCTGCCTTGGCATTCGCTTCCTGTTTGCATGGAGCCCAAAGATCAGCCAGAGGTGCAAGCCTAAGGCCTTGTCAGTATTTTTTTTTTTTTTTATGAGCATGTCTCCATCCTTAGGCATGCACATTACACTTCAGATTCCTCAGTATGTATGGTAGCCCTTCACAGTCCTTATTCCACCAACAATCTTCCTCCCAGACTTCTTTTTTTCCAAGGTTTTGGATCTCTGTTTTCTCTGTCCTCCATCCTTTGACCCAGAAGGGAGGACCATTTCTTGGAGCTTTGTACTCCTCAATTTCCATCATACATTTGTTGTTGTGTGCTGTTGAGTCAATTCCAACTCATAACTGACCCTACAGGACAGAGTAGAACTTTGGTCTGTGCCACCTTGAATGTGTGCTCTCTAGGTACATTTTTCCTCCAACCACTCTGAATCTGCTACCAGCGAATATGTGAGTGAGGAAATCAAATTCTATCTCTGGCGGCAGTGTCACAGGTCACTATGTAGGCTCAGGCTAACCTTGACTGTCTTTTGCCCCAGGCAAGGGCCTTCATCCTTCAAAGGAAATGATGACATGTGGGCACTGGCAGACATTATATTTTGAATCAACACAGGGGTCTGGCTGAGGGTCAATAGGCCAGGTGGCTAGGTAAAGGCCGAGTGGGTGGGGCTAAGGTTTCTTTCCCAATCACCATGGAGACAGCCACAGGAAGGCTGGGTGGAACTTCTGATGGGACATGTCACAAACACTGAGCCAAGAGGAGAGGTCCGGTCTAACTGGCCAGTTCAGCAGAGTCCTCCATTTTGTCCATGGACACTCAATGGCCTCTTCTGGTTTGGCCACAGGAATTGAGCACATCAGGGAATATCTTCACAGGTGGAAACCCCTGATGTGGACAGGTTCAAGACACTGGGAGAGCAGGCCAGGTACCTGCACTCTACTTACTTGATATCAGTAGACATGGTGACCTCGATTAGCATCTATGGTCTCTCTCTGGATGTGTTCATTTGGAGAAATCTCTTCATTCTACCCCTGAGAAACATCATGAGTGCCTGAGAGAGAGAATGGAGATGAAAGGGGGAAGTCTTTTGGCTGTACCGGTTCCCCATGGCCAGAGAATATGAGGTAGTCTATCGGGATGGTCTTAGATACTGATGATTGACATGGGAAATACACCACGGGTAGACCCTGGCCAGGTGGAGCTTGTGGGCAGATGCAAGCCCCTCTGGCGACTACTAATTCTGCTGATACGTTGTACGGTGGAAAACCCCGCCAAGTGGAAAGGGTAGATAAGATTGACCGATACCAGCCAGGGGCCTCTCCTGAGACTAAAGATCCCAACCTGGTCTCAACCTCATCACTTCAGCACACACTATGTCTGCACATATAATTCTGCCTTTATCTCTGAATGTTTTATGCTACTAGGAAAAAAAGCATGCCACTCAGCCAAAGGTAGTTCCGAGAAAATGAAGTGAACCTGCCATTTTCAAATGTTTGCTCTGTACGTGTCCCCTGCCTCTGGTGGAACAGGGTGTAGCTGGCCTCCGAAGACAAGGCCAAAACCCTGGCAGCCAGGGCCCCAGCAGTCCAGAGGCTTCTGGACGTGGGGATGTGGATGACCTGTTTGCCACATACAGGAGGGAGTCTTGGGCCCTAGACTGGCTCACCATTCAATTCTACGTAGCCCAGTAAGGTCACTGGCCCTTGGCTGGTGCCTCATTGAATGTGTGCTCTCTAGCGATATTTCTCCTCCTGTCATGATCATTCTGCCACCAGGGGATATGTGAATGTCAAAGTCACCGTCTATCACTGGCAGCAGTGTCACAAGTCACTAGAGATCGAGGCACAAGCTGACCTTAGCTGTCTCTGTCCCAGGAAAGGGCCCGAACCCTTTATTCCAGACGGTGACACCTCTGCCCTGGTGGACATTAATTCTGACAACACAGAGCACGGGGTGAGGGTCAGCAGGCGATGCAGGCTAAGTGAACATCGGGTGGGCGAAGCTAAGGCTTGTTTGCTATCACCAAGGAGACAAGCCTCAGAAGAGTGGGAGGAGCTTCTGATGGGCTAGCTGACAACTACTGAGCCAACGGTAGAGATCTGGCCCACCTGGCGGATGATACAGGGCCCTCCATTGTCACCTGTGACACAGTGGCCACCTCTGGCTGTGGCCAAAGGATTTCACCACACCCTGGGAAAGGCAATTCAGGCAGATGGGAGCCCCTGATGTGGACAGGTTCAGGGCATTGGCAGAGCATACCAGGTACCTGTTTTCCACTTTTCTGAGAGTATCAGTAGGCAAGGCATCCCCACTCAGCTTCTCTTACCTCTCTCTGTCTCTCTCTGGATGTGTTAATTCTGGGAACTCTCTTTATTCTACCCCTGAGACACATCACAGCTTGGAGTGCCTGAAAGAGTGCCTAGAGACAAAAGACCAAAGGGGGAAGGCCTCTGGCTGTACTGGTTGCTCATGGGCAGAGAAAGGCAGATAGTCTCTCTGGAAAGTCTAAATAGTAGTGATTGATGAGGGAGCTACACCACGGGCGGACCCTGGCCAGGTGAAGCTTGCTCACAGGTGGAAGCCTCTCCGGAGACTACTTATTCCAATGACAGCTTGTATGGAAACACCCAGGCAAGTGGAAGGGGCAGAAAACATTAATACATACCTTCCAGACACCTATCCTGGGTCAGAAGATCCCACCCTGACCTCCATCTTGTCATCTTCTCAGCACACACCTCCATGCACACATCAAATCCGCCTTTCGCCATGAACACCTTCACCTGCTAGGAAACACTTCAGCCACTCAGTCAAAGGAGATTACAGGCAAAATCATGCAAAACGAGCATTTTCAACATTGTGCCATCTGCTCGTCCACAGCCTCCGGTGGCACACTGCATATGCATCAGGTTTGCCAGGACAATGCCGAAATCCTGGCAGCCAGGGTCCCAGTAGTCCAGAGTCTATGGATGTGGGGATGTGGATGGCATGTTTGCAACCTACAACAGGGAGCCCTGGGCCCTAGCGAGGCTGAAACTTGAGCTCCACAATGTGTACTATATTTCTTTGCCTTTGGCCCGTGTCGCCTCGAATGTGTGCTCTCTAGGTACATTTCTTCTTCAACCACTCTGAATCTGCTGCCAGTGGATATGTGAGTGTGGAAATCAGTATCACTAGCAGCAGTGTCACAGGTCACTAGGTATCTAGGCTCAGGCTGACCTTGGCTGTCTTCTGCCCCAGGAAAGATCCCTAATCGTTCAAACTAAATGAAGACACATGGGCACTGGCCGTCATCATTTTTTTCATCAACACAGGGGCTGGGTGAGGGTCAACAGGCCAGGTGACCAGGTGAAGGCCGAGTGGGTGGGGCTACAGTTTGTTTCCAATCACCATGGAGACAGCCACAGAAAGTCTGGGTGGAACTTCTGATAGGACGCCACACGAACACTGAGCCAGTAAGAGAGGTGCGGCCTAACTGGCCAGTTCAGAAGAGTCCTATGTTTTGTCCATGGACGCTCAACGGCCTCTCCTGGCTTTGGCCACAGGAATTGAACATACCCAGGGAATATCTTCACAGGTGCCACCCCTGGATGTGAACAGGTTGAACATACTGGGAGAGCAGGCTAGGTCCCTGTGTTCCACCTACTTGAGGATATCAGTAGGCAAGGTGACCTCACTCAGCATTTATGGTCCCTCTCTGGATGTGTTCATTCATAGATATCTCTTTATTCTAACCCTGAGAAACATCACAAGTGCCTAAGGGAGAATCTGGAGATGAAAGGGTGAAGACTTCTGGCTGTACCAGTTCCCCATAAGCAGAGAATATCAGATAGACTATCTGGATGGTCTTAGAAACTTTTTATTGACATGGGAAACCATCAGAGATACGTGAGTGTTGAAATCAACATCTATCACTGGCGACAGTGTCACAGGGAACCAGGTATTTAGGCTCAGGCTGACCTTGGCTGTCTTCTGTCCCAGGAAGGGACATTTCAAAGGAAATGATGACACTTGGGCACTGGCGGACATTACTTTTTTCAATCAACACAGGGGTCACCGTGAGGGTCAGCAGGCCAGGTGAAGGTCAAGTAAAAATAAAATAATATTTTAGGTGGGGCTAAAACTTCTTTCCCAATCACCATGGAGACAGCCACGGCAGACTGGGCGGAACTTCTGTTGGGACTGGTCACAAACACCGAGCCAATAAGAGAGGTCCACCTTAACTGGCCAGTTCCTTAGAGTCCTCCATTTTGTCCATCGATACTCCATGGCCTCTTCTGGCTTTGGCCACAGGAATTGAGTACACCCAGGGAATATCTTTACTTCTGGCAACCCCTGATGTGGACATTTTCAAGACACTGAGAGAGCAGGCAAAGTACCTCTTTTACACTTAGTTGAGGATATAGGGTCGCTATGAGTCAGAATTGACTCGACGGCACTGGGTTTTTTTTTTTTTTTCAGGATATCAGTAGGCAAGGTGGCCTTATTTAGCATCTATGGTCCCTCTCTGTACGTGGTCCCTTGGAGAGTTCTCTTCATTCTACCCTTGAGACACATCACAAGTATGAGGGGCCTGAGAGCCTGGAGATGATAGGGGGAAGGCTTCTGGATGTACTGGTTCCCCATGGGCAGAGAATAGCAGTTAGCCTATCTGGATGGTTTCATATACTGTTGACTTACATGGGAAAGTCACCACTGGTGGACCTGGCCAGGTGGAGCTTGTGGGCAGATGCAACCTCTCTGGCGACTAATAATTCCGCTGATCCTTTGTATGGTGAAAAACCCCCTGCCAAGTGGGATGGGCAGAGAACATTGACCCACACCTGCCAGGAGCCTCTCCTGGAACTAAAGGTCCCAACCTGGTCTCAACCTTGTCACCCTCTCAGCACACACCTTGCATGCACACATAATTCTGCCTTTCTCCATCAGTGCCTTATCCTACTAGGAAAAACAGCATGCCACTCAGTCAAAGGCAGTACAGCCCAAATGAAGTGAAAATGCCATTTTCCAATTTTTGCTCCCGACAGGTCCACTGCCTCTGGTGGAACACTGTGTATGTGGCCTTCCTCCAAAGACAAGGCCGAAATCCTGGTAGCCAGGGCCCTAGCAGTCCAGCGGTTTGCCACATAAAGGAGGGATCCTTGGCCCTTGACTGGGTCGTCATTCATCTCCACGATGTCCACTAGTGGCCCTGGCCTTTGGTCGATGCGTCATTGAACATGTGCTCCCTAGCGATATTTCTCTACCCGTCACTATCATTCTGCCACCAGGGGATATGTAATTGTGGAAGTCACCATCTATCACTGGCAGCAGTGTCACAAGTCACTATAGATCTAGGCACAAGCTGACCTTAGCTGTCTTCTGCCCCAAGCAAGGGCCTGAATCCTTTATCCCAGATGGTGACACCTGGGCCATGGCGGACACTAATCTTTATCAAAACAGAGGGCTGGGTGATGGTCGGCAGGCCAAGTGAAGGCCGGGTTGGCGTGGCTAAGGCTTGTTCACCATCACCATGCAGACAGCAACTGGAAGAGCGGGCGCAGCTTCTGAGGGGCTGGGTAACATGTACTGAGCCAATGGGAGAGATCTGGCCCACCTGGCCAATGACATACGGCCCTCCTTTGTGAGCTATGACACTTAGTGGCTACCTCTGGCTGTGGCCACACGATTTCAGCACAACCTGGTAAAGGTTATGCAGGCAGATGGGAGCCTCTTGTGCAGAGAGGTTCAGGGCATTGGGAGAGTAGGCCAGGTATCTGTTTTCCACTTTCCTGAGGATATCAGTAGGCAAGGTGTCCCCACTCAGCATCTCTTGCCTCTCTCTGTCTCTGTATGTGTTCATCCTCCAAAATCTCTTCATTCTACCTCAGAGACACATCACAACTTGGAGTGTCTGAGAGACTAGAGATGAAAGGGTGGAGGCCTCTGGCTATATTGCTTGCCTATGGGCAGAGAAGAGCAGGTAGTCTGTGTAGAAGGTCTTGATTACTGAGAGGAGCTACACCACAGGCAGACCCTGGCCTGGTGAAGCTTGCAGGCAGATGGAAGCTTTTGTGGAGAGTACTAAATTTGGCTGACACATGGTATGGAAAAACTCGGCCAAGGGGAATGGGCAGAAAACATTGACACATACCTGCCAGAGGCCTAGCTTGGGTCTGTAGATCCCACTCTGGTCTCCACCTTGTCTGTACACATCAAATCCTCCTTTCTCCATGAATGCCTTCTCCTGCTAGGAAACACAGCATGGCAAACTCCACCAAGGAGAGTACAGGAAAAGACAACTGAAACTACCATTTTCCACATTTTGCCATCTGCTGGTCTACAGCCTCCAGTAACACACTGCACATGTGTCAGGTCTCCTAAGACAAGGCCGAAATCCTGGCAGCCAGGGCACCGGTATTCCAGTGTGTGTGGATGTGGGGATATGGATGACCTGGTTGCCATGTACAGGAGGGTGCCCTGGGCCCTAGACGGGCTCCCACTTGAGCTCCATGATGTCTGCTATTTTTCATGACCTTTGGCCCTTGCCCCCGTGACTATGTGCTCTCTAGCTCCATTTCTCCTCCAACCACTCTGAATCTGCCACCAGGGGATATGTGAACATGGAAATCAACACCTATCAGTGGCGGCAGTGTCACAGGTCACTAGGTATCTAGACTCAGGGTGACCTTGGCTGTCTTCTGCCCCAGGAAAGGGCCCTAAGCCTTCAAAGGAAATGATGACACTTGGGCACTAGCGGACATTATTTTTTTCATTAACACAGGGGTCTTTGTGAGGGTCAACAAGCCAGGTATTCCAGGTCAAGGACAAGTGGGCGGGGCTAAGGCTTCTTTCCCTATTCCCATGGAGACAGCCACTGGAAGACAGGGTGGAACTTCTGATGAGATGGGTCACAAACACTGAGCCAATAGGAGATGTCCACCCTAACTGGCCAATTCCTCAGAGTCCTCCATTTTGTCCACTGACACTCAACTGTCTCTTCTGGCATTCACCTCGGAAATTGAGCACACCCAGGGAATATCCTTACATGTGACAAACCCTGATGTGGACAGGTTCAAGACACTGGGAAGGTAGGCCAAGTGCCTTTTTTCCACTTACTTGAGGATATCAGTGGGCAAGGTGTCCTTATTCAGCATCTATGGTCCCTCTCTGTATGCATTCCTTCAGAGAGTTCTCTTCATTCCACCCCTGAGAAACATCACAAGTACCAGTGCTTCACAGAGAGCCTGGAGACGATAGGGGGAAGGCTTCTGGCTGTACTGGTTCCCCGTGGGCAGAGAATAGCAGGTAGTCTATCTGTATGGTCTTAGATACTATTGACTTACATAGGAAATTCACCACGGGCGAACCCTGGCCAGGTGGAGCTTGTGGGCAGATGCAAGCCTCTTCGGCGACTAGTAATTCCGCTGATCCTTTGTATGGCAAAAAAAAAACCCTGCCAAGTGGAATGGGCAGATAACATTGACCTATACCTGCCAGGAATATCTCCTGGGACTAAAGATGCCAACCTGGTCTCATCCTCATCGCCTTACAAGCACACACCTTGCCTGCACATATAATTCTGCCTTTCTCCGTGAATGCCTTATCCTGCTAGGAAAAATAACATGCCACTCAGTTAAAGGCAGTACCGCCCAAATGAAGTGACACTGCCATTTTCCGATTTTTGTTCCCGACAGGACCACTGCCTCCGGTGGAACACTGCTTATGTGGCTGCCCTCTGAAGACAAGGCTGAAATCCTGGCAGCCAGGGAGCCAACAGTCCAGTGGTTTCTGGATATGGGGAAATGGATGACCTGTTTGCCACATACAGGAGGGAGCCTTGGGCACTAGACTGGCTCGCCATTCAGCTCCACGACGTCCACTACTGGCCCTGGACTCTGTCTGGTGCCTCCGTGAATGTGTGCTCTCTAGCCATATTTCCCATCCCGTCACTATCATTCTGCCACCAGGGGATATGTGATCGTGGAAATCACCATTTATCACTGGTAGCAGTGTCACAAGTCACTAGAGTTCTAGGCACAAACTGACCTTGGCTGTCTTCTGCCCCAGGCAAGGGCGTGAATCCTTTATCCCAGATGGTGACACCTGGGCCGTGGTGGACATTAATTTTTATCAACACTGAGGTCTGGGCCAGGTCAGCATGCCAGGTGAAGGATGGGTGTGCGGGAATAAAGCTTGTTCACCATCACCATGTTTCCAGCCCCCGGAAGAGTGGGTACAGCTTCTGAGGTGCCAGGTCAGAAGTACCAAGCCAATGGGAGAGATCTGGCCCACCTGACCTATGACATAGGGCCCTCCATTGTGACCTATGACACTTAGTGGCCACCTCTGGCTGTGGCCACATGATTTTAGTACAACCTGGGAAAAGCTAAGCAGGCAGATGGGAGCCCCTGGTGCAGAGAGGTTCAGGGAACTGGGGGAGCACGCCAGGTACCCGTTTTCCACTTTCCTGAGCATATCAGTAGGCAAGGCATCCCCACTCACCATCTCTTGCCTCTCTCTCTCTCTCTCTGAGTTCATTGTACAAAAGCTCTTCATTCTACCCCTGAGACACATCACAACTTGGAGTGCCTGAGAGACTAGAGATGAAAGGATGGAGGCCTCTGGCTGTACTGCTTGCCCACGGGCCGAGAAGAGCAGGTAGTCTGTGTAGAAGGTCTTGATAGTAGTGATTGTTGAGGGGAGCTACACCACAGGCAGACCCTGGCCTGGTGAAGCTTGCAGGCAGATGGAAGCCTTTGCGGAGAATACTAATTTGGCTGAGACATGGTATGGGAAAACCAGGCCTAGAGGAATGGACAGAAAACACTGAAACATACCTGCCAGAAGCCTAGCCTGGGTATGAAAATCCCATCCTAGTCTCTACGCTGTCATCGTCTCAGCACATACCTTGCCTGCACACATCAGATCTGCCTTTCTCCATGAATGCCTTCTCCTGCTAGGAAAAACAGCACGTCACTCAACCAAAGGAGAGCACAGGCAAAGTCAACTGAAGCCCCCATTTTCAAGATTTTACCCTCTGCTGGTCCAAAGCCGCTGGTGGCACACTGCATGTGCGTCACTTCTCCGAAGAGAAGGCCGAAATCCAGGCATCCAGGGCCTCAGCAGTCCAGAGTCTGTGGATGTGGGCATATGGATCACCTGCTTGCCACGTAC
The DNA here is from genome assembly GCF_030014295.1 of Loxodonta africana. NCBI lineage: Eukaryota > Metazoa > Chordata > Mammalia > Proboscidea > Elephantidae > Loxodonta > Loxodonta africana. The sequence goes on from NW_026975051.1 coordinate 173,319, forward strand.
AGGAGGGAGGTCTGGGCCCTAGACCGGCTCTGCTTGAGCTCCACAACGTCAGATATTTTTCCTGAACTTTTGCCCATGCCCCCGTGAGTGTGTGATCTCTAGCTACACTTCTCCTCCGACCACTCTGAATCTGCCACCTGCAGATAGGTGAGCATGGAAATCAACATCTATCACTGGTGGCAGTGTCACAGGTCACAAGGTGTCTAGGCTCCGGCTGACTTTGGCTGTCTTCTGCCCCAGGCAAGGGCTCTGATCCTTCCAAGGAAATGAGGACACGTGGTCACTGGTCGACATCCTTTCTTTCATCCACACAGCATTCTGGGTGAGGGTCAAGAGGCCAGGTAGGCCAGGCGAAGGTCCACTGCAGGAGCTAAGGTTTGTTTCCCAATCACCGTGGTGGCAGCTACCGGAAGACTGGGTGGAACTTCTGATGGGACAGGTCACAAACACTGAGCCAATAGGAGAATTCTGGTCTAACTGGCCAGTTCTGCAGAGTCCTCCATTTTGTCCATGGACACTCAACCGCCTTTTTCTGGCTTTGGCCACAGGAATTAAGCACACCCAGGGAATATCTTTAAGACAGGTAGCAAAGGCCCTGAGATCGGAGGGTGACTCTTTGAGAAATAGCAAAGAGGCTACTGTGGTTATAAGACAGGGATCAAAGGCCTGAGAATAGAGGGTACCTGTTTGAGAAATAAAGAAGAGACTAGTGTAGTTAGAGGAGAAGCAAGTAAAAGAGAAATAGACTGTATTATAAGAGAGAAAATAGGGGGATGAGTGTGGAACCTAGAGACTTCGTAAGAGAAGGAGCAGAGGGCCCCCTTCTGACTTTCAGAAGCAGCTGGAGAAAACCAGACCCAGGGACATGCGCAGAATATACACGTGTGACCTCCCACCAGGGGCAGTGAGGGGCTACAGCCCCAGCCAGGGAATCGAACCCAGAGAGCGAGAGACTGCACAGGTGTGACACCCCATAATAAGTCCTGCTACGCATCCCAGAGGCCTCCAGGACAGGAGCCATCTTGGAAAGCTGCTGCGGCTGCACCTTAGTTAACATACCCCTGTCCTGAGCCTATGAATAAACATGGATCTTTTCCTGCCCAAGAACTTTGAAAAACTCGGGCCTGTCCTTTGTTCTGTGAGATGAGGGTAAGCCTTGCTCTAGGCTCTCCTTGTCTCCGCTTGCGAGACTCTTCAAAAATGCTTTGCTCTTGTGGAAAACTACGTGCCTTACCTGCTCATTCTTGACCAGTCAGGGGCAAGAACCTTATTCCAGCAACAATTTTGGTGAGCCAGGAGGCACAAAGGGATCCTTTGCGTCCCGTTCTTGGACCCAAGGCAGTGGAGAGGAGAATTGCCTGACCCTGGCGGTGAATGAAGCAGCTGCTGAGACTGATTTATTCTCGTGTTTCTCCGCCGGGTAAGGACTTCTCCCCTTTACTCCTCATGGCCCGACCTTAGTTTCATTTTCCTCCCAAGCAAACTTCCTGTTGTTGCGTCTGTTTTTCCTTGGAAATGTGAAGTACAATGATGAGGGCTCAAAAGCAATCCAAGTGGCAGATGAGTCGTCACCCGGGTAAGGCCACCCGGGAGTCCTCCATGGACGGGTGTCTCATACTATGGGGGCTGGAGGCACTAGTGAAGGGTGAAGCATCCCCAGAGTGACGGGCCTAAACTGACCCTAGGGACCAAGGGACACCTTCTAAAGGGTCTCCAGTGCGACAGGTCATTTGACCCTAGGGACTAAGAGATACCTTAAACCTTAGGGACTGGGGATCTCCCCATCAGAAATTACTACAGAAAGGTCTCAGCATTGTCCCCAGTGACATGGGTCATTTGACCCTAGGGACCAAGGGACACATTCCACGGAGCATCCCCAGAGCGATGGGCTCTCAAGCCCTAGGGACCAAGGGACACCTTCTGTTTGACCCCAGGGAGTAAGGAATTTCTGACCTGTTGGTAGTGCATTCTTGGCAGGAACTGCAGCCTGCCCCTTTTCCTCTCTTTGCTCTCCTCTCAAGCTGGCCTTTTGCCCAGCCACTTGTTCCAGTCGTCTTTTTTTGCGTCTGGATATTGTCTGCCTCTATTTTAGATGGTACACCGTGTTTCTGGGGGAATGGATGTAGAGGTCTCTATTTAGATGGAGAGATTGAAGCCCCTTTCTTCTGTATTGGGGTTAAGAGGTATCCGGAAAATCAAAGTGGAGATTCAGATATGCCTAGTAATGTGTTAGGCCTCACTAAGCCATTTCTGACTTGTCTAGTCCGAGCTTTCTCTGTTTGTCTTATATGTGACCAGGGCTCTATGGGAGATTGAGGCTGTGAGGTTGTCTCAGTCGCCTCTGTGTCTTATGTGTAATGTGTGTGTTGTATAGAAACTAATTGGTGAAGAGAAATTCAGGTTGAATTGGAGCATGCTTGTAGAGATTTCTGAGAATTTGCTGATTGGGCTGTTTACTGAGCAATTGGTCATCTTTTGCTGTAGGTGGTTTGAAGAAAAAAGGTAATTTTGTCTTAAAGGAAAAGTAGCTTCAGAACAGCAAAAGAGAAAGAAATTGTTGTCTTTTGCCTTTCAAAATGTCTGGAATTGGGATTACTCCCTCCAGCTTCTAGTCTCCCTAGCTACCAATTGGATTCCTTTACAAAATTGCTAAAGGGCTTTGGTATTTACTGGGTAGATAGCCTTTCAAAATGCCTCTGTATGTAAATGAATCCGAATGGGCTCATCTTGTCTTCTACCTTGAGTTAAAAGGTATGTAGGGTGGGGCAATATCAGACCTCCTTAGCCCCCAGCCCTCAGCTGCCAAGGCCACAATGGAACATGTCTGAAATGGCCTGGAGAAATGTTAATTGGTCAGTTGTGCAGGAACCTTGTGGTTTCCAAAGCCACTTGATAAAATTAAATTGGAAAATATGAGAAATAGTAAAGGTCGAATGAAAATTTGGAATATTTAAAGAAACTTTATTTCAATTAGTTATGTTTTATCTTTCAGGTAATTTATTGATGTTAAATTGAATCTGCTTCTAAGACAAAGGTTCAGTCTGTCATTAGAATAAGATTCCTGAGTCAGAAACCAAGCCATATGGCTTTAAGAAAAACTAAGGTTTTTAAAGATCTTTGGGTTAAATAACTATTGTTTCCTGGTAACTTACGATAAACTCCTGACAAGTTTGAAAGCCACAAAAATTTTCATAAATAAAAAGTCCTAAAAAGGTTTATTTAATATGATATAAATTACATGGAACATGTTTTTAAAGTCGTAAGAAGTGCCTGATTCTTTCTTTTTGGGTTGTTGCTAACTTCGTTGATTTATCTTTGGAGTCTAACCCCATTAAAAGCCAATGGTTTGACTGCAGAATTCACATCATTTACCTATGAAGTGATTTTTGTTGCTGTTCAGGTATTTAGAGCCCTAATGGTCTTGGTATATTCTTGATATATCCTGACTGCATGGTGTTGTGTCTCAATATTATGTGTTACATCTGAAGTTCTTTAAAAATATGGTTAATGGTTCGTAACTGATTTCTGTCAGGTCTTTCATTATCAAGGATTATGTGTTACCAATTAGTCATGCCTATATTAAGTTTTTGTCAGCTACAGATAAGTTTTTACTTTACTGATTTTCTGAAAACACTTGACCAAAATATCTAAACTAAAGGGCACTATGGGTTTTATGTGAGAATACTCCTGATGCTTTAAGGTCCGACTTTCTGGAGATAAGAAACCATATTCCTCTTTTCTCCTAAATTATCTAACTAGTGGGTTTAAATATTGTAACTCTTGAATTAAAAGTTCTTGTTGACAAACTTAACAAAGTTATGGATATCATGACCAGAAAGGTGTCTGAAATTTGCCCCATGAGTTTACAAATTAGAATAGCAATCTTAGGCTTGGCAGAATGCTGAGGCACATGAAAAACAGTTACTGATGCTGCTCATGCGTGAACAAACACCTCAGGAAATTTGTTTCCTTGGTTCAAAGGCCTTAGAGTCATGGTTTTGAAACAGGCTGCTCAGCCATATTTTGAACCGTACCTGAGCCATTTTTTCTCTTCTTCCTTCTTTCTCTTCTTTCCCTCCGCCAGCCCATCCTTGCCTCCAAGTAAGATCCTGATGTTAGCTCCCCAAATGGTTAAGTGTTAACCAATGTTTCCTCTAAGACTGTGGAAAACAAGTGATATTGATCTAAGCCTGTCAAATAAGACAAAGGATGGCGCCAGCTACGCCCTGAGCTGATGGGATAATGGCAGGAAAAGATCAACACGTTTGAGAAAGGACCATCAAAACCAAACAAGAAAAAGAGCGCACATTCCACAAGTCCCTAAAACTTATCGCCCCTTTTCCCTTAAAAACCCGAACCCATCGGTAGTCTGGTGAGACAGACGACTTTAGGAGGAGATCATTCCCCTCTGTCTCCATATACCGGTATATCTAATAAAGCTCTTGCTACCCACCTCACCCCGTCTCAAGAATTGGCTCTCTGCGGCAGGCTGCTCTAACTCGTGAACTTGCGGTAACAGCTTCAGTGGTGAATTCAGACAATTAGCCTAATGTTAGTGTTTCTGTTCTACCCCCTGATTTGCTGTAAGGTGCCTGAGATCTTAAAAAGAGATAGTATTGAATATTTTTAATCGAAGATTCTATAACAAGATCATGCCATGAAAGACTTGTACGTAATTCTCTTAGAATCCAGATTTCTGACTTTCATAGAAGTTGGGGCAACCCACACAGGCCATAGCCTTTGGGTATCCTTTTATAAACAATTGCCCAGATAAACTAGCAAGATGATTTTGCTCTGGGCAATGTGCTTTTTTTGAAGAATTCAGTCTGTTTTGAAAAACTGACTCCAAAGATTAGACTGAGTTATGTTTAGGGTAAATATGCAGAAAATTATGTATCTTAAACCAGATTCTCAGAGATCAACCTCATGGCACAGACTTCATCTTGTCTTAGATTCCAGTTCTGCTTCTGAATAAGTGATCCATGACTGTTAATAGGTAAACCAAAGAGGGACAGCTTGCCCTCAGTGAGAATGCTTAGTATGTTTTAGATGGATTAACTGAAGGCCTCCAACAAGAAAAGCCAGTGGTGAAAACTTAGTTGTCACATGTAAGTTTTTGTATATTTTCTGTTTTCTCTGGACAAACTTTGTGTGTTAAAGGTAATGTTAAGTTTATCATCCTTTGTAAAACAAGAGTCAGAAGGAAGCCCATTGGTCCAACACTCAGGGTATGGTTGGTAACTTTAATTCCTATTTATGGTATATTTAAATTGGAGAAATCTTTAAGAAATTTATGCAAAAAAAAAAAAATTAGAGAGTGTGTAGAAGACCCTGAGAGATTTAAGGATGAGTTCGTGAAATGCAGCTTGAATTTTAATCTGACCTAGAGAGATGTGATGGTCATTTTAACTCACTGTTGTAGTACGGATGAAGACACTAAGATCCTGACTAAGGCTAGAGGACAGACAGACGGTGGTAACTGGCTACAACCAACACATGTTATTTTCAGACTGGGAGGAAAAACAGTCCCCAATGCGGAGCCAAATTGGGATTACAATAGAGATGGTACAAAAAAAAAAAGAAAAAAAAAGCCAACTCTTTAGTTCCATGTGTAATAGGCAAGATTTAGAAGCGTATAGCCAAGCCTGTTAATTATAATAGAGTAAAAGAAATTACCCAGACAGAAGAGAACTCAGCAGGCTGATTGAGGCTTTTAAGAAATAGTCTGACCCTGAGTGTCCAAAAGAAAAGACTTTGCTAACTATTATTAAAAAGAAACTGCAAAAGATAGAGGCAGGACCCCAGATGCCACTCTCATGACTGGTTGAGGAAAACTTTAAGGTCTTTAAGAGCAGGGAACTGGAAGCAGAAGAGAAGATGAAGAAAAAGTCCTGATTGTTGGCAGTAGCACATCAGGACCCACCTCGAGGTAACCCAACGGGATCTTAAAGACGAAGGCCTCCACAAGAATTTCTTCATCGGCTGGTGAGTATCAAGCCAGACCAATGTGGGTATTGAAAAAAGGAGAGGCCATTAAGGTGGATTGCCCTGAGTGTTCTATAACAGGGTGCCCAGTTGACTTCCACCAGAAGCCAGTACAGGCAGGCCCACAGTGCCTGATGTCCCTCTTGGAAGAGAAGGAAGAGTAGCCCTATCGACAAGGCCCAGAAGTCCACTCACCTCCGGCCAGAAGACCATCACTATTTCCGCAACGGAGCCTTGGGTTACTCTTGACATGGGAGGTAAGGAGACTGAATTTTTGCTAGACACGAAAGCTACCTTCCCTGTTTTAACCCAAAATCCAGTCATGACTGTATAGTCATTGGGGTTGACAGAAAGCTTAAGGTAAACAACTTTACTTTTCCCCTTTCCTGTGGTGGGCCAAAGAATGTAAAAAACAAAAGAGGGGGAGGTCAAGATACTTGGTGGGCAGTGCAGAAAACATTCCCCTCTATTACTCCGTTTCTACCCTTTTGGGGCCCACCTCCTAGGTACCCCAGAGTTAAACTTAAAAGTGTGCCAAACCTTGAACCCTGCCACCCTTTTATACAATTATCAGCCAGACTGGTATTATTGAGACAAGAGCTTTACCACCAGAAACGTCAGCCCAAAAAGCTAACTGCCCTGGTGCGTGCCCTAAGAGAAAAGAAGGTTTTTTTCTTAGAATGAGACAGGATGGATGAAGAATGATGAGAGAATATATGTTCCCGAGTACTTATTATGGAAAATAGTAAAAGCGTTCCATGATGCCACACACTATGGCAGGGATGCCCTCCTAAGACTATTGTCTAAATGTATAAAAAGAAAAGGGCTATTAAAACAAATAGTTCCCTGATTTAGACCACTAAGGTCTTTCCGTGACAGAAGCCACGGTAGTGTCTACAGCCTTAACGGGAGGAATAATATTATTCACGTTCGGCCCCTGCCTGTTTAAGCTTTTAGTCAGGCCAAGCTCCTGGTCATGCAAGGCTACCAACTGATTCCCTAAGATGGGATACTGATAGTAACTTAGATCAGGTAGTGAAAGACTTCTGCTCCATTAGGAAAAACAATGCCCCAGTCCAGCAAGAGGAAGTTACAGAAGCAGAGACCTTCATCCACATTCCCATAAAGATTCATGGGGTTGAATCTCTCGGGGGAGTAAGACAAGTGAGCAAAGGCCTGAGATTAGAGGGTGCCTGTTTGAGAAATAGTGAAGAGACTGGTGTGCTTAGAGGAAAAGAAAGTAAAAGAGAAATACACTACATTATAAGAGAGGTAATAGGGGGATGAGTGTGGAACCCAGAGACTTTGTAAGACAAAGAACAGAGGGACCCACAAATCTGCAAAGTAACAAGAAATAGGCCAGGGTGCAAAAACAAAGCCATTCCCCAGAGGAACGGAGCAGGCAGGGTATCTAAAAACAGCTCACAAACTTCTTTAAAGTTGCATTTCAGAAAAAGCTGGAGAAAACCAGGCCCAAGGACATGCACAAAACATCCACCTGTGACCGCTGTGAGACCTTCCACCAGCGGCAATGAGGGGCTACAGACCCAGCCAGGGAATAGACCCCGGAGAGCAGGAAAATGCCCAGGCGTGACATCCCATAATACGTCCTGCTACGAATCCCAGCAGCATCCAGTACAGAAGCCATCTTGGAAAGCTACTACCCAAGCACCTTAGTTAACATATCTCCACCTACACCTATAAGTACACACAAACCTAATCCTGCCAAAGAACATTTAAAAACTCAGGCCGTTCTTTTATTCTGAGAGATCAGGGTAGGCATTGCTCTAGACTCTCCTCATCTCCAATTACAAGCATCTCTGATAAAACTACATGCCTTATATACTCATTCCTGACCAGCGAGAGGCAAGAACCTTATTCCAGTAACATCCTCATGGGTGGAAACCCCTGCTGTGGACAGGTTTGACACACCTGGAGAGCAGGCAGGCACCTCTTTTCCACTTAGGTTAGGATATCAGTAGGCAAGGCGCCCTTCCCCACCATGTATGGCTGCTCTCTGTATGTGTTCATTCAGGAAATCTCTTCATTCTACCCCTGACAACATCACAAGTATGAGGGGCTTGACAGAGAGCCTGGAGATTAAACAGGGGAGGCTTCTGGCTGTACCGCTTTCCAAAGGACACAGAATAGCAGGTAGACTCTCTGGACGGTATTAGCTTCTGTTAATTGGCGTGGGCAATACACTACGGGCAAACCCTAGCCAGGTGGACCTTGTGGGCAGATGCAACCTCTCAGGAGACTAATATTTCCGCTGATCCTTAGTGTGCTGAAAACCGCCCAGGGCCAAGTGGGATGGGTAGAGAACATTGACCCACACCTCCCCGGGGCCTTTTCTGGGACTAAAGATCCGACCTGGTCTGAACATCATCACCCTCTCACCACACATCTTTCCTGCACACATAATCCGGCCTTTCTCCATCAGTACCTCATCCTACTAAAAAAAAAAGCATGCCGCTAAAAAAGGCCAATGCCAGGTGAATCGAGGAGGCACTGCCATTTACCAAATTTTTGCTGTCTACACGTCCCCGCTTCCGGTGCAAGGCTCCGTATGTGGCCGGGCTCCGAAGGCAAGGCCAAAATCCTGGCAGCCTGGGCCCCAGCACTCCAAAGCTTTATGGACGTGGGGACACGGATGACTTGTTTGCCACATACAGGACAATCCTTGGGCCCTTCACTGGCTCGCCATTCAGCTCCACGACGTCCACTTCTGCCCCTGGCCTTTGGCCGGTGCCCCATTAAACGTGTGCTCCGCAGCGATCTTTCTACACTCATCACTATCATTCTGCCACCAGGGGATAAGTGAGTGTGCGAGTCACCATTTGTCACTGGCAGCAGTGTCACAGGTCACTAGACTTCCAGATACCAGCTGACCTAGGCTGCCTTCTGCCCCAGGCAATGTCCGGAATACATTATTCCAGATGGTGACACCTGGGCACTGGCAGAAATTAATTTTCATCAACACAGAGGTCTGAGTAAGGGTCAACAGGCCAGGTAGGTGAAGTGAAGGCCAGGTGCGCGGGGCTAAGGCTTATTTGCCATCACCATGGAGACAGTCCCCCACAGGAAGAGTGGGCGGAGCTTATGAGGAGCCTGGTGACAAAAATCAGCAAATGGCAGAGATCTGGCCCAACAGGAAGACGACACAGGGCCCTCCATTATGACCTATGACACCCAGTGGCCACAGGATTTGAGCACACCCTGGGAAAGGCTCCACAGGCACAAGGGAGAACCTGGTGCGGACTGCTTCAGGGCATTGGCAGAGCAGGCCAGGGTCCAATTTTCCCACTTCCCCGAGGATATCAGTAGGCAAGGCATCCCCACTCAGCATCTCTTGCCTCTCTCTGTCTCTCTCTGCTTGTGTTCCTTCTCTGAAATCTCTTCCTTCTCCCCCTTGTCACTTCACACCTTGGAGTGCCTGACACAGGGCCTACAGACCAAAGAGCAAAGGGGGAAGGCCTCTGGCTCTACTGCTTGCCCATGGGGAGAGAAGTTCTGGTAGTCTATCTGGAAGGTCTAAAGAGTAGTGATTGATCGGGGAGCTACATCACGGGCGGACCTGGCCAGGGGAAGCTCGCTGACAAGTGGCAACCTCTCCGGAGACTACTAATTCCGCTGATAACATTCTATGCAAATAACCGGCTGAGTGCCACGGGCAGAAAACATTGACACATACCTGCCAGAGCCCTATTCTGGGTCTGAAGAGTCCACCCTGGTCTCTAGCAACTCATCATCTCAGCATACACTTTGCCTGGACGCATTGAAACCGCCTCTCTCCACGAATGTCTTCACCTGCTAGGAAACACACGATGTCACTCAGCCAAAGGAGAGCACAGGCAAAGTCAACTGAAGCCCCCATTTTCAAGATTTTGCCCTCTGCTGCTCCACAGCCTCCGGTGGCACACTGCATGTGCGTCACTTCTTGGTAGACAAGGCCGAAATCCGGGCATCCAGGGCCCAGCCGTCCAGAGTCTGCGGATGGCGGCATATGGATCACCTCTTTGCCTCGTACAGCAGGGAGGCCTGGGCCCTAGACTGGCTCCATTAGAGCTCCACGACCTCAGCTATTTTCCCTGACCTTTGGCCCGTGCCCTCGTGAGTGTGTCATCTCTACTTCCACTTCTCTTCCCACCACACTGAATCCGCCACCTGCGGATACCTGAGCGTGGACATCAACATCTATCACTGTCTGCAGTGTCACAGGTCACTAGGTGTCTAGGCTCAGGCTGACCTTGGCTGTCTTCTGCCCAGGCAAGGCGCCTAATCCTTCCAAGGAAATGAGGACACCTGCTCACTGGCCGACAACCTTTCTTTCATGCACACAGCGGTCTAGATGAGGGGAAAGAGGTCAGGTAGGCCAGGTGAAGGCTGAGTGCGGGGCCTAAGGCTTTTTTCCCAATCACCATGGTGACAGCCACCGGAAGGCTGGGCGGAACTTCTGACGGGGACGAGCCACAAACACTGAGCCAATAGGAGAGGTCCAGCCTAACCGGCCAGTTTCGCAGAGCCCTCCATTTTACCCATGGACAGACAACGGCCCCTTGCGTCTTTGGCCACAAAATCGAGGGCACCCAGGGAATAACTTCACAGTAGGCAACCCCTGATGTCAACACGTTCGACACACTGGGACAGCAGGCAGGTACCTCTTTTCCACTTACACTAGGATATCACTAGGCAAGGCGCCCTTCCTCAGCATCTGTGGCCTCTCTGTATGTGTTCCCTCAGAGGAATCTCTTCATTCTACCCGAGACACATCACAAGTATGAGGGGCCTGAGAGAGAGCCTAGAGATGGAACGGGGGAGGCTTCTGGCTGTACTGCTTTCCCGTGGGTAGAGAATAGCAGGTAGCCTCTCTGGAAGGTCTTAGCTTCTGTTGACTGACACGCGCAATACAGTAGGGGCGGAGCGTGGCCAGGTGGAGCTTGTGGGCAGATGCAACCTCTCCGGCAACGAATAATTGCGCTGCTGCTTTGTATGGTGAATACCTCCCCCCGCCAAGGGGGATGAGTACAGAACATTGAACCACACCCGCCAGGGGCCTTTCCTGGGACTAAAGATCCCAACACGGTCTCAATGTCGTCACCCTCTCAACACACACCTTTCCTGCACACGTAATCCTGCCTTTCTCCGTCAGGGCCCTATCCTACCAGGAAAAAAAGCAAGCCGCTCAAAAAGGCCGATGCCAGGGAAATCGAGGAAACACTGCCAGTTTCCAAATTTTTCCTGTCTACACGTCCCCGCCTCCGGTGCAAGGCTGCCTATGTGGCCGGGCTCCCAAGGCAAGGCCGAAATCCTGGCAGCCTGGGCCCCAGCAGTGCAATGGTTGATGGACGTGGGGACACGGATGACCTGTTCGCCACATACAGGAGGGATCCTTGGGCCCTTCACTGGCTCGTCATTCAGCTCCACGACGTCCACTACTGGCCCTGGCCTTTGCTTTGGCTGGTGCCCCATTAAACGTGTGCTCCGGAGCTATGTTTCTCCACCCATCACTATCATTCTGCCACCAGGGGATATGTGAGTGTGTAGTCACCATTTGTCACTGGCAGCAGTGTCACAAGTCACTAGACTTCCAGCTACCCGCTGACCTAGGCTGCCTTCTGCCCCAGGCAAGGTCCCGAATCCTTTATCCCAGATGCTGACACCTGGGCACTGGCGGACATTGATTTTTATCAACACAGAGGTCTGAGTGAGGGTCAGAGGGCCAGGTAGGTGAAGTCAAGGCCAGGTGGGCGGGGCTAAGGCTTCTTTGCCATCACCATAGAGACAGTGCCCCCACCGCAAGAGTGGGCGGAGCCTGTCATGGGCCTGGTGAAAAGACTGAGCCCATGGCAGAGATCCGGCCCGCCACGCAGAAGACACAGGGCCCTCCATTGTGACCTATGACACCTAGTGGCCACAGGATTTGAGCACACCCCGGGAAAGGCTACCCAGGCACAAGGGAGCCCCTGGTGTGGACTGCTTCAGGGCATTGGCAGAGCACGCCAGGTACCTCTTTCCCACTTTCCTGAGGATATCAGTAGGCAAGGCATCCCCACTCAGCATCTCTTGCCTCTCTCTGTCTCTCTCTGCTTGTGTTCCTTCTCTGAAATCTCTTCCTTCTCCCCCTTGTCACTTCACACCTTGGAGTGCCTGACACAGGGCCTACAGACCAAAGAGCAAAGGGGGAAGGCCTCTGGCTCTACTGCTTGCCCATGGGGAGAGAAGTTCTGGTAGTCTATCTGGAAGGTCTAGAGAGTAGTGATTGATTGGGGAGCTACATCACGGGCGGACCTGGCCAGGTGAAGCTTGCTGACAAGTGGCAGCCTCTCCGGAGACTACTAATTCTGCTGATAACATTCTATGCAAATAACCGGCTGAGTGCCATGGGCAGAAAACATTGACACATACCTGCCAGAGGCCTATTCTGGGTCTGAAGAGTCCACCCTGGTCTCCAGCAACTCATCATCTCAGCACACACTTTGCCTGCACGCATGGAAACCGCCTCTCTCCACGAATGTCTTCACCTGCTAGGAAACACACGATGTCACTCAGCCAAAGGAGAGCACAGGCAAAGTCAACTGAAGCCCCCATTTTCAAGATTTTGCCCTCTGCTGCTCCACAGCCTCCGGTGGCACACCGCATGTGCGTCACTTCTCGGTAGACAAGGCCGAAATCCGGGCATCCAGGGCCCAGCCGTCCAGACTCTACGGATGGCGGCATATGGATCACCTCTTTGCCTCGTACAGCAGGGAGGCCTGGGCCCAAGACTGGCTCCGCTAGAGCTCCACGACCTCAGCTATCTTCCCTGACCTTTGGCCCGTGCCCTGGTGAGTGTGTCATCTCTACTTCCACTTCTCTTCCCACCATGCTGAATCCGCCACCTGCGGATACCTGAGCGTGGACATCAACATCTATCACTGTCTGCAGTGTCACAGGTCACTAGGTGTCTAGGCTCAGGCTGACCTTGGCTGTCTTCTGCCCAGGCAAGGAGCCTAATCCTTTCAAGGAAATCAGGACACGTGCTTACTGGCCGACATCCTTTCTTTCATCCACACAGCAGTCTAGATGAGGGGAAAGAGGCCAGGTAGGCCAGGTGAAGGCTGAGTGCGGGGCCTAAGGCTTCTTTCCCAATCACCATGGACACAGCCACCGGAAGGCTGGGCGGAACTTCTGACGGGGACGAGTCACAAACACTGAGCCAATAGGAGAGGTCCAGCCTATCCAGCCAGTTCCGCATAGCCCTGCATTTTACCCATGGACATACAACAGCCCTTCGTGTCTTTGGCCACAAAATCGAGGGCACCCAGGGAATAACTTCACAGTAGGCAACTGCTGATGTGGACACGTTCGACACACTGGGACAGCAGGCAGGTACCTCTTTTTCACTTACACTAGGTTATCAGTAAGCAAAGCACCCTTCCTCAGCATCTATGGCCCCTCTCTGTATGTGGTCATTCAGAGAAATCTCTTCATTCTACCCCTGAGACACATCACAAGTATGAGGGGCCTGAGAGAGAGCCTGGAGATGAAACGGGGGAGGCTTCTGGATGTACCACTTCCCCTTGGATAGAGAATAGCAAGTAGTCTCTCTGGAAGGTCTTAGCTTCTGTTGATTGACATGGGCAATACCGTGGGGGTGGACACTGGCCAGGTGGAACTTGTGGGCACATGCAACCTCTCCAGCGACGAATAATTCTGCCGCTGCTTTGTGTGGTGAAAACCTCCCCCCGCAAACTGGGATGGGCAGAGAACATTGACCCACAGCTTCCAGTGGCCTCTCCTGGGACTAAAGATCCCAACCTGGTCTCAGCGTCGTCACCCTCTAAGCACACACCTTTCCTCCATACATAAGCCTGCCTTTCTCTGTCAGTGCATTATCCTACTAGGAAAAAAAGCATGTCAGTCAGAAATGGCGATGCCAGGGAAATCGAGGAGACACTGCCATTTTCCAAATTTTTGCTGTCTCCATGTCCCTGCCTCTGGTGGAAGGCTTCGTATGTGGCCGGGCTCCGAAGGCAAGGCCTAAATCCTGGCAGCCTGGGCCCCAGCATTCCAGTGGCTTATGGATGTGGGGACACCGATGACCCGTTTGCCGCATTTAGAAAATCAACATTCAGTATAGAAGATAGAGTATGGAATAGAGAATGTAGAAAATATAGACTATAGAAGAATATAGAATATTGAACATAGAATATAGAATGTAGAATACAAAACACACATTATGAAATAAAGTATAAATTACACAGAACATAGAATATATATTATAGAATATAGAAGAAAATAGAATATAGAATGTAAAATAGAGAATACACAATATAGAAGAATATGGAACAAATGGAGAATATGGAGTATAGAATATAGAAAAATATAGTATGTAAAAAGATAGAATATGGAAGAACATAGACTATAGAATACAGAATATAGAGGAATTTAAAATATAGAATGTAGAATATAAAATACGCAATATAGAATATGGAAGAATATTGTATGAAGACAAATATGGAATATAGAACATCGAATATAGAATACAGAGTATGGAATAGAGAATATACAAAAATAGAGAAGGTAGAAAAACATCGAAGAACACAGATCACAGAATATAGAGACTTTAAAATATAGAATATGATACAGAGAACACTGAAGATACAATACAGAATATAAACGAACTTTGAAAATAGAAGAATATAGTGTATAGAAGATTTGGAATAAAGAAGTGTATAGAATATATGTTATAGAAGAACACAGCATAAAGAATACATAATATAGAAGAAAATAGAATATAAATTCAGAATATAGAATACAGAAGAATATAATATGTACAATGTAGAATAGCGACTATAGAATGCAAACTATAGAATGAAGAATATAGGAGAATATAAATTACAGAATACAGAAGATAATAAATTATACAATATACATGATTATGGAAAATACAATGTAGAATGTAAAATGTAGAATATAGGAGAAAATGGAATACAGAATATACAAGAATATGGAATGTTGAATATAGTATCAAGAATATGGAATATAAAATACACAAAAATATAGTATATGTAAAATATAGAAAAAAGAAGATTGAGTATAGAACATAGAATACAGAAAAATCTAGAATATAGAATCTAGAAGAATATAGACTGTAGAATTTAGAATACAGAATGTAGAATATGGAAGATTTTAGAATATAGAATGTAGAATATACAGTATAGAATACAGAATATGGAATATACAACCTAGACTATGGAAAAACATAGAAATAGAATATAAAAGAATACAGAACATAGAAGAATATAGAATATAAAATACAGAATATAGAGTATAGAAGAATTTAGAACATAGAATATAGAATATGGACTATAGAATACAGAGGAATATAGTATATAGAATATAGAACATAGAAGATACAATACAGAATATAAAAGAATATAGATTATAGAAGAATATAGAATATGGAAAATATGAGAATGTAGAATATAATTATAGAAGAATATAGAATGTTGAAAAATATAGAATACAGAATATAGGAAAACAAAGAGCATAAATTTAGAATATAGAAGATACAGATGTATGAATGCAGAATATAGAAGAATAAAGAATATAGATTACAGAATATAGAAGATAGAACGCAGAAGAAAATAGAATATTGACAAATATAGGGTATAGGATATACACTACTGAAGAATACAGAATACAGAAAGTAGAAGAATATAGATTACAAACTATAGAAGAATATAGAAGGTAGAATAGAGAATACGGAATAGACTGTAAAAAAGAATATTAGATTACAGAAGAATATAGAGATTAGAATGCAGAATATACAATAAAAATATAGAAGATAGAAGAATACAGAATTCAGAAAAATTTAGAACATAAAATGTAGAATATAGAAAAAAATAGAATATAAAATGTAGAATGGAGAACATGGAATATGGAATAGGGTACAGAGAAGAATAAAGAATATTGAAAAATTTAAAATATAGAATGTAGACTGCAGAATATTGAATATAGAATTTAGAATGTACAATATAGAATACAGCAGATAGAAGAATATAGATTATAAGTGAAGAATATAGAATAAGAATGTAGAAGAGTATAGAATGCAGAACATAGAAGAATATAGAATGCAGAATGTAGAATACAGAATAAGGAATATAGAATGTAGAATACAGAAGAATATAGTATATAAAAATATAGAATATAGAACATTGACTATGGAATATAGAATACAGAGTATGAAATAGAGAATATAGAAAAAATATAGAATAGAGATAAATATAGACTATAGAATAGAATATGTACAAAGTAGAATTTAGAATATAGAATATAGAACATAGAATACAGAGGAATATAGATTATAGAATATAGAAGATTCTGGAATATAGAATGTAGAATTAAATACAGAATATAGGAGATGGAATATAAGAGAATATAGAATGCAGAATATAGTATACAGAATATGCAATATGGAATATAGAATACAGAAAATTATAAAATATATACACTATAGAAAAAAATTGAATATAGAATACAGACAATGGAACATAGAAAAATACAGAAAATGTAGAATGTAAAATATAGAATATACAATATAGAAGAATATACGATACAGACTATGGAAGAATATAGAGTATAGAATGTAGAATACAGAATACAGAAAATTATATAGAAAAGTATATAATATAGAAAAAGAACACTGAATATGCAACACAGAGTATGGAATATAGAATATAGAAGAACATAGAATATAGAATACAAAATATAGAATATGAAATAAAGCATAAAGAACACAGAATATAGAACAATATAGATTAAAGAATATAGAAGATAATGGAATATAGAATATAAAATGCAGAATATACAATATAGAAGAATATAGAATACAGAATATAGACGAATATAGAATATAGAAGAATGAAGAATATGGAATATAGAATACAGAAAAATATAGTATGTAGAAAAATATAGAAGAATATGGAAGAAAAAAGAATACAGAACATAGAATATGGAAGAATTTAAAATATACAATGCAGAAAGTAGAATATGAAATGTGCAATATAGAATATAGAGGAATATTGTATGTAGAAAAATATAGAATATAGAACATCGAATATAGACTAGAGTATGGAATATAGAACATACAAAAATATAGAATACAGAGGAACATCGATTATAGAATGTAAAGAATTTCAAATATAGAATATGGAACATAGAACACTGAAGATAGAATACAGAATATAAAAGAACTTTGAAAATAGAAGAATATAGTGTATAGAGGATTTGGAATAAATAAGCATATAGAATATACATTATAGAAGAATATAGCATAGATAACAGAATATAGAAGAACATAGAATATATGTTTAGAATATAGAATACAGAAGAATATAAAATGTACAATGTGAAATACAGATTACAGAATGCAAAATATAAAATGAAGAATATAGGAGAATATAGATTATAGAATATTATAAATTATACAATACAGAAGATTATGGAATATAGAATGTAGAATGTAAAATATAGAATGTAGGAGAATATGGAATACGGAATATAGAAGAACATAGAATGTTGAATATAGTATCAAGAATATGGAATATAGAATACACAAAAATATAGTATATGTAAAAATATAGAAAATGGAAGATTGAATATAGAACATAGCATACAGAAGAATATAGAATACAGAATGTAGAATATAGAAGATTTTAGAATATAGAATGTAGAATATACTTTATGGAATATAGAATACAGAAGAATATAGTATAGAGAAAAATATAGAATATGCAACATAGAACATCGAATATAGAATGGAGAGTATGGAATATAAAAAAAGGAAAATATAGAATATAGAAGAACATAGAATTTAGAATGTGGAATATAGAATACAGAGGAATTTGGAATATAGTATACAATACAGGGTATTAATAGAGAATATAGAAAAGTATAGAATAGAGATAAATATAGAATATAGAATAGAGTATGTACAAAGTACAATACAGAATATAGAGTATAAAATATAGAATAAAGAACATAGAATATAGAAGAATATACATTACAGAATATAGAAGATTCTGGAATATAGAATATAGAAGATGGAATATAAGAGAATATAGAATGTAGAATATAGTTTATAGAATATGCAATATGGAACATAGAATACTGAAATTATAAAAAATATAGACTATAGGAAAAAACATTGAATATAGAATACAGACAATGGAATATAGAAAAATATAGAATGTAGAATACAGAATAGAAAATATAGAATAGAAAATACATAATATAGAGAATATACATTATAGAATATAGAAGATTATGGAATATAGAATGTACAATGTAAAATACAGAATATACAATATAGAACAATATATAGTACAGACTATAGAAGAATATAGAATGTAGAATATAGAATACGGAAAATTATACAGAAAAATATAGAATATAGAAAAAGAACATTGAATATAGAACACAGAGTATGGAATATAGAATATAGAAAAAATAGAATATAGAAGAACATACAATGGAGAATACAAAATATAGAATATGAAATAAAGCATAAAGAACACAGAATATAGAAGAATATAGATTATAGAATATAGAAATAATGGAATATAGAATATAGAATGTAAAATACAGAATCTACAACATAGAAGAATATAGAATTCAGAATATAGAATAATATAAAATATAGAAGGAAGAATGTAGAATATGGAATGTAGAATACAGAAAATTATAGTATATAGAAAAATACAGAATATGGAAGAACATAGAATAAAGAATTTAGAATGTAGAATACAGAACATAGAATATGGGAGAATTTAAAATATACAATGTAGAATATAGAATATGGAATACAGAAGAATACTGTATGTAGAAAAATATAGAATATAGAATACAGAGTATGGGATATAGGATATACAAAAATATAGAATATAGAAGAACATAGATTATAGAATATAGAGAATTTAAAATATAGAATATGGAACACAGAACACTGAAGATAGAATACAGAATACAAAAGAACTTTGAAAATAGAAGAATGTAGTGTATTCTATATTTTACATTCTACATTCCATAATTTTCTATATTCTATAATCTGTATTCTACAGTCTTTATTCTATATTTTATATTCTATTTCTGTATTCTACATTCTACTTTCTATATTCTAAATTCTGTATTACATGTTCTTGTCTAATCTATATTCTGTATTGTATAGTCTTCTACTGTGTATATTCTTCTATAATGTATATTCTATATTCTTCTGTATTCTATATTCTAATTCTTCTATTCTTCCATATTGTGTATTCTACATTCTACTATATTCTTTTTCTTGTATTTTCTATAGCCTTCTCTATATTCTTCTATATTCTAAATTTATATTCAATATTCTTCTATATTCTGTATTCTATATTCTTCTGCAATGTATATTCTATAATCCATATTCTTGTTTATATTCTTCTGTATTCCATATTCTTGTATATTCTATATTCTACTATTTTCTATATTCCTTTACATTCTGTATTCTATCTTCTGTGTTCTGTGTTCTATGTTCAGTTTTCTTCTACGTACTATTTCCTTCTATATTCCATATTCTATATTCTAAATTCTTCTATATTCTATATTCCACATTCTAAATTCTATGTTCTATAGTCTATATTTTCCTATATCCTATAAACCATAGTCTCTATTCTATATTCGATGTTCTATGTTCTATATTTTTCTCTATGCTATATTCTTCTGTATTCTATATTCCATATTGTATAGGCTACATTTTAAAATCTTCTATATTCTACATTATATATTAAACATTTGCAATTTTTCTATATTCTATATTTTTCTATATTCAATCTTCTATTTTCTATATATTTACATATACTATATTTTTGTGTATTCTATATTCCATATTCTTTGTACTGTATTCAACATTCTATATTCTTGCCTGCGGGACTCTGTTCCGGCCTGTTCTCGCCTGCAGGCCTCTCTGTTAGGGCCTATTATTGCCTGCGGGGCTCCTCTATTCGGGCCTATTCTTGCGAGAATCTCCGTTCGGGCCTATTCTGGCCTGGGAGACTCTCCAGGTGGGCCTATTCTTGCCTGCGGGACTCTGGGCCTATCCTGGCCTGCGGGACTCTCCGTTCGGGCCTATTCTCGCCTGCAGGACCTTCCGTTCCGGCCCATTCATGCCTGTGGGACACTCTGTTCGGTCCTATTCTTGCCTGTGGGATCATTCATTCGGGCCTATTCTTGCCTCCAGGACTCTCCTTTAGGGCCTATTCTTGCCTGCGGGACTTTCCGTTCGGGACTATTCTTACCTGCCAAACTCTCTCTTCGGGCCTAATCTTGCCTACGGGAGCGTCTTTTCGTTCCTCCTCTTGCCTGCGGTTGTTCTTCTATTTGGGCCTGTTCGTGCCTACGGAGCTCTGTTATTCAGGCCTGTTTGAGCCTGCAGGCCTCCGTTATTCAGGCCTGTTTGAACCTGCGGGCCTCCGTTATTCAGGCCTGTACATGCGTGCGGGGCTCCGCTATTTGGTGTGTCCGTGAGTGCGGGGCTCCGCTCTTCGGGCCTGCTCGTGCCTGTGGAGCTCCGGTGTTCGTGCATGGCAGGTTCCGCTATTCCCCGTGTTCGTACGTGCGGGGCTCTGCTATTCGGGCATGTTCTTGCCTGTGGGGCTCCTCTATTAGGGGATATTCTTGCCTGCGGGACTCTCAGTTTGGGCCTATTCTTGCCTGCCGGACTCTCCATTCGGGCCTATACTTGCTTGCAGAACTCTCCGTTCAGGCCTGTTCTTCCCTGTGGGACTCTCTGTTCCGGCCTATTCATGCCTGCGGGGCTCTCCTTTCGAGACTATTCTTGTCTGCGGGACTCTCCGTTGGGGCCTGCGGGACTCTCCTTTCGGGCTTCTCCTCACCTGCGGGGCTCCGCTATTCGGGCCTGCTCGTGCGTGCGGGCTACCCTATAGGACTATAAAAAATACGATACAGGGTATAGATTATAGAAGAACATAGAATACAGAATTTGGAATATAGAAAATAGAATGTAGAATAAAAGAAAAGAATGTAGAATACAAAATATAAAATGAAGAGTATTGATTATGGATTATAAAAAAATAGAATATAGAAAATTATGAAATGTAGAATGTAAAATACAGAAGAATATAGAATGCATACTATAGAAGAACACAGAATGTAGAATATAGAATATGGAACATAGGATATACCATACAGAAAAACAGTATATAGAAAGATAAAGAATATTGAATATAGAACTTTAAATATACAATATAAAATACAGAGAATGGAATATACAACCTAGATTATGGAAGAATATAGAAATAGAATATAAAAGAATATAGAATTTAGAATGTAGAGTATAGAATATAAAATATAGAATATAGAAGAATTTAGAACGTAGAATATAGAATATGGACTATAGAATTTAGAGGAATATAGTATATAGAAGAACATAGAAGATGCAATACAGAATATAAAAGAAAAAAGAATACAGAAAAATATAGAGTATAGAAGAATAAGGAATATGGAAAATAGGAGAATGTAGAATATAATTATAGAAGAATGTAGAATATTGAAAAATATAGAATACAGAATATAGGAAAACATAGAGCATAAATTTAGAAGATATAGGATATAGAATGCAGAATATAGAAGAATAAAGAATATAGATGACAGACTACAGAATATAGAAGATAGAATGTAGAAGAAAATAGAATATTGACAAACGGAATATAGGGTATAAGATATACAATATTGAAGAATAGAGAATAAAGTAGAAAAATACAGATGACAAAATATAGAAGAATAGAGAATATAAGAGAATAGATTACAGAGGAATATAGAATATAGAGATTAGAAGGTAGAATATACATAAAAATATAGAATATAGAATTCAGAAAAAATTTAGAATATAAAATGCAGAATATAGAATATAGAAGAAAATGGAATGGAGAATGGAGAACATAGAATATGGAATAGATAAGAATAAAGAATATTGAAAAATTTAGAATATAGAATGTAGACTAGAATATTGAATATAGAATTTAGAATGTACAATATGGAATATAGCAGGTAGAAGAATATAGATTACAACAGAAGAATATAGAATGTAGAATAAGAATGTAGAAGAGTATAGAATACAGAACATAGAGGAATATAAAATGCAGAATGTAGAATATAGCGTATGGAATATAGAATGTAGAATACAGAAGAATATAGGATATAAAAAATATAGAACATCGAATATGGAACATAGAATACAGAGTATGGAATAGAGAATATAGAAAAATATAGAATAGACTTAAATAAAGAATGTAGAATAGAGTATGTACAAAGTAGAATAAAGAACAATACAGAAGGATATAGATTATAGAATATAGAATTAAATATAGAATGTAGAAGATGGAATATAAGAAAATATAGAATGTAGAATATACTTTACAGAATATGCAATATGGAATATAGAGTACAGAAAATTATAAAAAATATAGAATATAGAAAACAACATTGAATATAGAATACAGACAATGGAATATAGAAAAATAAAGAATTTAGAATACAGAATGGAGAATACAGAATATAGAATATAAAATATAGAACAAAAATACATAATATAGAGAATATACATTATACAATATAGAAGATTATGGAATATAGAATGTAGAATGTAAAATACACAATTTACAATATAGAAAAATATATGATACAGACTATAGAAAAATATAAAGAATGAAAAATATAAAGAATGAAGAATATAGAATACAGAAAATTGTATAGAAAAATATAGAATATAGAAAAAGAACATTGAATACAGAACACAGAGTATGGAATATGTAATATAGAAAATATAGAATATAGAATGTAGAATACAAAATATAGAATATAAAATAAAAGGTAAAGAACACAGAATATAGATTATAGAATATAGAAGATAATGGAATATAGAATATAGAATTTAAAATACAGACTACAATATAGAAGAATATAGAATACAGAATATAGTAGAATATAGAATATAGAAGGAAGAATATGGAAGAGAATACAGAAAAATATAGTATATAGAAAAATATAGACTAGAAGTATATGGAAGAATATAGAATTAAGAAAGTAGAATATAGAATACAGAGCATAGAATATGGAAGAATTTAAGATATACAATGTGGAATGTAGAATATGGAATATGAAATATAGAAGAATAGTGTATGTGGAAAAACGTAGAATATAGAACATCAAACATAGAATACAGAGTATGGAATATAGAATATACAAAAATATAGAATATAGAAGAACATAGATTATAGAATATAGAGAATTTAAAATATAGAATATGGAACATAGAACACGGAAGATAGAATACAGAATATAAAAGAACTTTGTAAACAGAACAATATAGTGTATAGAGGATTTGGAATAAAGAAGAATATAGAATATACATTACAAAAGAATATAGCATAAAGAATACAGGATATAGAAGAAAATAGAATATAAATTTAGAATATAGAATGCAGAAGAATATAAAATGTACAATGTAGAATACAGATTACACAATGCAAAGTATACAGTGAAGAATACAGGAAAGTATAGAATATAGAAGATTATAAATCATACAATATAGAAAATAATGGAATATAGAATGTACAATGTAAAATATAGAATATAGGAGAACATAGAATACGGAATATAGAAGAATATAGAATATACAAGGGTATGGAAAATACAAGAAAAAGAATATAGTAGAATGTAGAATACAGAATATTGAAGAATACAGAATATGGAATAGAGAATATAGAAGAATTAGGATATAGAATACAGAAGAATACAGAATATACATTATAGAAGAATGTACACAGTAGAAAACTATACAAGAAAGAATATAGATTACTGAAGAACATAGAATACAGAATTTAGAATATAGAATGTAGACTACAGAATATAAAATATAGAATAAAGACTATAGAATACAAAGAATTATGGAATGTAGAATGTAAAATATAAAAGAATACAGAATTTAAAAGAATACAGAATGTAGTCTATAGAATATGGAACATAGAATATACCACACAGAAAAATACAGTATATATAAAAATAAAGAATATAGAACATAGAACTTTGAATATACAATATAGAATACAGAGTATGGGAATATAGAACCTAGAATATGTAAAAATATAGAAAGAGAATATAAAAGAATATAGAACATAGGAGAATATAGAGTTTAGAATGTAGAATATAAAGTACAGAATATAGAATATAGAAGAATTTAGAACGTAGAACATAGAATATAGAGGAATATAGTATATAGAAGAACATAGGACATAGAAAATACAATGCAGAATATAAAAGAAAAAAGAATATAGAGTATAGAAGAATATGGAATATGGACAATAGGAGAATGTAGAGTATAATTACAGAAGAATATAGAAAATTGACAAACAGAATACAGAATATAGGAAAATATAGAGCAAAAGTTTAGAATATAGAAGATATAGGATACAGAATGCAGAATATAGAAGAATACAGAATATAGATGACAGACTACAGAAAATAGAAGATAGAACGTAGAAGAAAATAGAATATGGACAAATGGAATATAAGGTATAGGATATATACTATTGAACAATATAGAATAAAGAAAGTAGAAGAATATAGATTACAGACTATAGAAGAATATAGAATGTAGAATAGAGAATACAAGAGAATGTTAGATTACAGAAGAATATAGACTATAGAGATTGAAGGTAGAATAAACACTAAAAAATATAGAATATAGAAGAATATAGAATTCAGAAAAATTTAGAATAGAAAATGTAGAATATAGAAGAAAATGGAATATAGAATGTAGAATAGAGAATATAGAATGTGGAATAGAGTATAGAGAAGAAAAAGAATATTACAAAATTTAGAATATAGAATGTAGACTGTAGAATATTTAATATACAATTCAGAATGTACAATACAGAATATAGCAGATAGAAGAATATAGATTATAAGAGAAGAATATAGAATGTAGAATAAGAATGTAGAAGAGTATAGAATACAGAACATAGAAGACTATAGAATATAGAATGCAGAATGTAGAATATGGAATATATAATATAGAATACAGAAGAATATAGTATATAAAAAATATTGACTATATATTTTTTTATAGAACATAGAATATAGAACACAGAATATAGAATATGTGATATAGAATACAGGGTATGGAATAGAGAATATAGACAAATATAAAATAGAGATAAATATAGAATAGCGTATGTACAAAGTAGAATACAAAATATAGAATAAAGAACATAGAATATAGAAGAATATAGATTATAGAATATTGAAGATTCTGGAATATAGAATGTAGAATTAAATATAGAAGATAGGATATAAGAATATAGAATGTAGACTAGAGTATACAGAATATGCAATATGGAATATAGAATACAGAAAATTATTAAAAAATATAGACTATAGAAAAAATGAATATAGAATACAATCAATGGAATATAGAAAATATAGAATTTAGAAAATAGAATGTAGAATACAGAATATAAAATATAGAATAAAAATACATAATATAGAGAATATACATTATACAATATAGAAGATTATGGAATATAGAATGTAGAATGCAAAATACAGAATATACAATATAGAACAATATATGATACAGACTACAGAAGAATATAGAATGTAGAATACAGAAAATTATAGAATATAGAAAAAGAACATTGAATACAGAACACAGGATGGAATATAGAATATAGAAGAATATAGAATGTAGAATACAAAATTAGAATATAAATAAAGCATAAAGAACACAGAATATAGAATATAGATTATAGAATATAGAAGATAATGGAATAAGAATATAGAATGTAAAACAAAATATACACTACAGAAGAGTATAGAATACAGAAGATAGAAGAATGTAGAATATAGAAGGAAGAATGTAGACTATGGAATATAGAATACAGAAAAATATAGTACATAGAATATAGAAGAATATGGAAGAACATAGAATACAGAATTTAGAATGTAGAATACAGAATATAGAGCATAGAATATGGAAGAATTTAAAATATACAATGTAGAATATGGAATATGAAATATAGAATATAGAAGAATATTGTATGTAGAAAAATATAGAATATAGAACATTGAATATAGAATGCAGAGTATGGAATATAGAATATACAAAAATATAGAATATAGAAGAACATAGATTATAGAAAATAGAGAATTTGAAATATAGAATATGGAACATAGAACACTGAAGATAGAATACAGAATGTAAAAGAACTTTGAAAATAGAATATAGTGTATTCTTCTATATTTTACATTCTACATTTCATAATTTTCTGTATTTTATAATCTGTATTCTATAGTCTTTATTCTACATTTTATATTGTGTATTCTACATTCTACTTTCTATATTCTAAATTCTGTATTATATGCTCTTGTATAATCTATATTCTGTATTGTATAGTCTACTGTGTATATTCTTCTATAATGTATATTGTATATTCTTCTGTATTCTATATTCTAATTCTAAACATCCCCACATAACCCTGCTCACCTGGAACCATTGATGAGAGTTTCCAGACAACTCATCTGGGGACCAACAACCCAGATATCCCAAACCCAACCACCCTGCAATCAGCAGAGCACACACACAGCACCCAACCCCAAAACTAGGAAGATCACCCACTGCACCCACAGCCAGGGTCCAGCTGGACAGACAAACACACCACCTCAACAGAAACACCACCTATATCCTCAACAGCCCCACGAGAGACCCACACTCACACATGCAGTCATTCCTCCACCAACCCTGAGAAAGGTAGTGAGAGCATCAAAATGGCAAAATTAGAGACCAGAGCAAAACACAGGCCCAGCCTACTTGGATATATCAAAACAAAACAAAATTTCAGGGTTCAACAAACACACAGTAAATAAATAGATATAATAATTTCTTGATGCTTCGGAAACAACAGACAATATCAAATCACAAAAAGAAGCAGGACAGGATGGAGTCAGCAAGTGACTGAAATAAAGAACAAAAAAACTGCCGGGGGTAAGAAACAGCCTGTGAAAACACAGGCAAAACCAAGAAAAATAGAGACAAAATCGAGGAAGGCACTGACAAAATGAAAGAAAGCAACAAACAAACAAAAAACCCATTGTTGTCAAGTTGGTTACAACTCATAAAAGCGATAAAGAATTCAGGAAAACAATATAAAAATGAAACAACTAGAAACCATACAAAAACATCAACTAGAAAGCCAAAAGATTAAGAATAAAATTTCAGAAACAGACAACTCAAAAGAAGGATATAGGACCAGAATTGAAGCAATGGAAGGCAGATTAGTGAAATTAAAGAAAAATCCCTTGATACCAATTTGTTTGAGGAAAAATCAGAAAAAAGAATGAAGAAATCCTAATAATTATGTGGGACACTATCAAGAGGAAAAACTTGCATATGATAAGAGATCCAGTGGGTGGGGGGTGGGGGTGCAATGCAAAACACAGAGACAATTGTCAAAGTAATCCTGGCAGAAAACTTCGCTTTCTATCATCAGGAAAGACAAGAAGATACCCATCCAAGAAGCGCAATGAACCCCATACAGGATAGAGCCCAAAGAAAGTCACCAAGACTTATAAACAGATGTGCAAATAAAAAGGACCAAAGACAAACAAAGAATCCTGAGATCAGCTAAGGAAAAATAAAGTCACCTATCTAAAAAGGGGAACCAATAAAACTAATCTCCAACTATGTAGCTAAAACCATGTAGGTAAGAAGACAGTGGGAAGACCTATATAAAAGGTCGAAAGCAAAAAAAAAAAAAACAAAAAAAACCCAGTCAGCAATTCTATATTCAGTAAAACTGTCTCTCATATACAATGGCAACATTAGAATATTTCCAGATAAGCAGAAATTAAGGGAATTTGTAAAAACCAGACCAAACTTGCAAGAAATATTAAAGAGAGTCCTTCGAATAGAGAACCAAAAACATTAAACAATAATCTGATATTTGGACGCAGGACAGACCACCCAGATACCAACCCAAATAAAGAATTTTAAAAATAAAACAAAGCTAAAAGGCTAAAAACAGGGAACCAAAGACATCAATACGTAAACGATGACATCAAAACAAAAAAGAGGGAATAAATGGTGTAGTTATAGAACTTTCATATGGAGAGGAAGCCAAAGCGATAACAATAAATAAAAGACTGTTTTAAACTTAGGAAGATAACGGTAAATTTCAAGGTAATGACATAGAGGAGGTCTGGTGGTGCATTGGTTAAGTGCTCGGCTGCTAACCAAAATGTCATTGCACTGAAAGTCTTAACTAAAGAAATCTAGTAAGAGAAAGAAATAAAGGACATCCAAATTGGAAAGAAGAAGCAAAATTTTCCCTATACACAGATGAAATGAACCTATACATAGAAAACTCCAAGGATTCCACAAAAAAACTACTGGAACTAATAGAAGGAGTCAGCAAAGTAGCAGGGTACAATATCATATTAGTTGGATTCCTCTACATCAACAAAGAGAACTTCAAAAAGTAAATCACAAAAAGAATGCCATTTATAATAGCCCCCCAAATGATAAAATACTTGGGAATAAATCTAACCAGGGATATAAAAGACCTATACAAAGAAAACTACAAAATGCTACTGCAAGAAACCAAGAGACCTATATAATTGGAAGAAAAAAAAAATGCTCATGGATAGGAAGAGTCAACATCATGAAAATGTCAATACTACCTGAAGTGATCTACAAATATAATGCAAGACCGATCCAAATTGCAACAGCATTCTTTAATGAGATGGAAACACTAATCACCAATCCAATGTGAAAAGGAAAGAGGCCAAAGAAGGCCTCACACTACTGAATCTTAGAACCTACTATACAGGCATGGCAATCAAAACAGACTGGTATTTGTACAATGACAAACACATAGACCAATGGAACAGAATTTAGAACACAGATGTAAATCAGTCCAGCTATGGGCAGCTGATTTTTGACAAAGGGCCAAATTTTGTTAAATTGGGAAAAGACAGTCTCTAACAAATGGCACTGGCAAAACTGAATGTCCGTCTGTAGAAAAAATGAATCAGGACCCATACTTCACATCATAAACAAAAACTAACTCAAAATGGATCAAGGACCTAAATGTAAAACCTAAAACAATAAGGGTTTCATTTTACTTGTTTCAGCAATCAGCATCCATGGAAGCAGCAGTGGGCAAATCTGCTACAAAAGACCTCCTTAAAGTGTTAAAAAGCAAGGACGTCACCTTGAAGACTAAGGTGCCCCTGACCCAAGCAATGAAAGCTGGATGATGAGTAAGGAAGACTGAAGAAAAATTGGCATCTGTTGGTGAAGAATATTGAATATATCATGATGTGCCAAAATAAGGAACAGATCTGCCTTGGAAGAAGTACAGCTAGAATGCTCCTTAGAAGTAAGGATGGTGAGACTTCATCTCATATACTTTGGGCATGTTGTCAGGAAGGATCAGTCTCTGGAGAAGGACATCATCCTTGGGAAAGAATAGGGTCAGTGAAAAAGAGGAAGGCCCTCAACAAGATGAACTGACATGGTGGCTGCAACAATGGGCCCAAGCATAACAATGATCGTGAGGATGGCACGGGATCGGGCAGTGTTTCCTTTTGTTGTGCATAGGGTGGCTATGAGTCAGAAATGACTCGAGCGCACCTAGAAAAACAACAACAACAATAACAATAAGGAGATAGAAATTATAACAAAGTACCGAATACAAATTAACATTAATCCTTCTCAAACTCTTGCAAAAGAAAATAGTAGGGAACACTTTGTAACTGGTTCTATGATGACATAATCGCCCTGACACCAAAGCCAAAAAAACCCACAATATCCCTTATGAATATGAATGCAAATCTTCAACAGAGTACTGACAAACCAAATCCAGCAGCAAAATACTAGCAAACCAAACAGCAGCATATTGAAAAGACTATAAACCACGTCCCAGTGGAACTTATCCCAGAAATGCAAGAGTTGTTAAGCATAAATATCAATTAATTAAGAAAATGAAGGAAAAATGATTTGATTAATGAATGCAGAAACATCATTTGACAAAATCCAAGACCCTTTCATAATAAAACCATTCAACAAACTAGAAATGTAAGGAAACTACATGTATCTGATTAAGGACACTTATGAAATACCCATAGCTATTTTTTTTTTTAATATCACACGCATTGGTGAAAGACTACAAGTTTTCCCCTAACATCAGGAACGAGACAAGGATGCCTGATTTCATAACTCTTATTCTACATTTTTCTGGAAATACTAGACAGAAAAGTTAGGCTAAAATTTTTTTTAAAGGCATTTGAATTTGGAAAGAAGTAAAATTTTTCCTATTCAAGATGACAAGATCTTATACATAGAATATCCTAAGGAATTCTCTCTCTTTCTCTCTCTCTCTCCCTCACATACACACACCCACAAATATACAATACAAATAAAAAACAAAAAGAAACTATGAGATTTAATATACAAATTCAACAGAATGGCAGGATATCAGATCAACACACAAAAATACAGTTCTGGAAAGCCAAACTTGTTATTATTTGTCTGTTTATTTATCTATTTATCCATCTATTTATTGATTTGTTGATATAGCTATCTCTTTATCTACTTATTCATCTATTCATTCATTCATATGTCTGTCTTTCTATATGCCTGTCCATCCATCCATCCATCCATCCATCCATCCATCCATCCATCCATCCATCCATCCATCCATCCATCCATCCATCCATCCATCCATGCATGTGTTCATTCATTTATTTATCTCTCTCTATTTGTTTACTTATTACGCTTTTGAGCTTCACATTTCTTCAACACCAAACTTCAAATTGACCTGGATTTTAAGGGAAAAAAGATGTCAATGACTTCTTAATTATGCCTACGGGAAAAATTGATTCACTTGATTGGTTTTCTTCGTGACACGTTTGCTTTAAATCTACTTTAAATTACTTCTCATTAAGCTTGATCCAAAAAAATTGGATGATCTTTTTTTTTTTTTTTTCCTTATTTGTATGAGTTTAAAGAGCTTAAATTTGGAGGAAAAGAGACTTAATGATTCTCTCGTGGTTCACTATTTGGGCCCAAGCACCCATGTGTATAGACTCAGTGCTTCTCAGGTGGTGGCAAAAACATTCATTTGCCCTGTGTTGGCTATTAGGTAGGAAGGTTGCCCCTGGCTGGAAGGAGGTCAAACCTCAACAGTGATCATGTCGTTGGGAGAGTCTTTGAACCTGAGCAGAGAGAGCAACTATATTTATAGAGTTTATTTAAGTAATTCTCAGTGCAGAGAGTTTGTTCTATTTTTGTTTGTTGAGTTTTTAGTAGAACCATGTAACACAGGGGTGTAGAAAGCTGTTAAAAGGATTTGTGTCTGTGTTTGAGAAAAGCAGTGCAGGCAATGCTTCCATCCCTGAATCTTAGTTTATGTGAAATAATAATCAAAAAAGCAGTAAAAACAGCAGCATCAATAATAATCATCATTAAAGCTGTTTGTTGAGTGTTTGCAGCATGCTGGACAATGTTGTAAGTTGTTTGCATGTGTTAACTAATTTACTTTTTAATAAACAATATTAGTGGTAGATGCTATTACCAGTAACACTTGAAAGTTAATAATTAATATCTGAATCAAGAGAGCAAATACCTTCTTACCTGTCCAGGACCCTTCCAAGATCATATTGATTTTATATTTTCATTTTTGTTTTCTGGTTCTAAAATCAAGTGCCAAAAACTGTACAAGTTTCACATTATTCAAAATTTATAAATGTCACCTTGATATTGTAGGTATATTTCCAGCAGTGAACAAAAGTGAGGCAAGTGTTGACCATTCCTAGGACTCAATTCTTCAGTTAAACTCCGAGATTGGTTTCCAGAATGCTTATGTTTTATCCTATGACTGACTCAATGGTTGTTTGACGACTGGAGTTTCTTTGTAAGGTGTTTTAGAGAATAAGATAAAATATTTCAAATTAAGGAATAATTATGTTATAATTATAAATTATAATTTATAAATTATAAAATAATATAATTGAGGAAAAATGAAGATAAGAGCTTACTGATGTGACTTCCATCTCTGTCTGTGTGTGATAGAGTTAACCTATGTATTTTCTCTCTAAACTCTGACCTACATCACCTTTCTTCTTAAGTTATTGCACATTTCTTTTTCCTACTTGAGCACAGCAGCTGTCTTATGTCATCCCATGGAATTAGGTAAGAGAATTGGCTGGTTAAAATCCCACTTCGCTTTAATTTTTCCAGATTAAATGTATCTCATTCAAATAGAACAAATTTAAGTGGGCATCATGCCAAAATCTAAATTCCTGTCTATGAACTTGGAGACATTTAAACCTTAGGGGCTGAAACATTTATATTGGATCTGTGGACTTCCAGAAAGCTGAGTCTCTTACTTCTATGGTCAAGCCAACTTGTTTATTTTGAGAATAAAATTATTGCAGTATTTAACATAATATCTCCTACATTATATAATTCTCAGTATTGCATGCATATTTTGTACAGAAAAAAATCAAAGTAAATATTAGTTGATTACTAATTACGTGGAGTGTAAATCTACACGCATATTTTAAAGGTAAAATAGAGTTAACTGGTTTTTCTTTTTTTAACATTCAGTTAAGATCAGTTATTTGATTTGTTTTTCACTTGAACAAATATATTTTGAGCCTTGACCCTTTGTTCTTTTTTTTTTCTCCCAGGAGTGTAGACACCAGGCCTCATAAAATATCACCTACAATTTCTACAATGTGCTTAATTGTGGGCTAGAGACCTAGTTTCCCCAGAAGGCCTCTGAGAAACAAAATATGAATTCCACCATGATTAGGCAGTCAGTCTGTTTCTATCAAGAGGTTGAAAGCCTCATATAAGGATGAGAAAATGAGTTTGAACATTTCTTTTTTTATTAAAATTTTTCATGGTAAATGAAGGCTTATTGTCTGAAGCAAAAAAAAAAACACAAAGGCAATCTTGCATACTCGTAGTGTGGTAACAGTTCCTGAAATGTGTTTCAGATTAGAGGTTTCTACAGTTTTGGGTTCCTTTTCAAATCTATTTCTCCGCCACCCCGTAGAGGTGCCAAATAAAGTAGCTTAATTATTCATAATATATGCAGTTTGTCTCTGTGACTCTTTGATATATATAACCAACAAACAATATAATTTAACTTAAAACTTTGTGAAAGACGGACTTGCTGTGAGTATGTAACACTATCCCCAAGTGGGGTGACAGGGAAATCTATTTAATTTTGCAGACCCCTTCCCCAGCTTCTGACCTAATGTTTTATTTCAAATAAAATTTCCTGGGAAAATGAAACATATCTCTATATGAGACACTATATATCTCAACTGAAATAAGTTTTAAAATTAATTACTTTATATCTGGAAAAGAATGTGGATGTCTACACATCTAATGAAGAAGAATGTGTTTTTCAATGCAGTAGCTTGTTCTTCAGTTTTAAAAACATGACCCGCTGGACGTGAGCAGTCTCCTTCATAACAACAACCATTCAAATCTCAAATAGCTGTTTTAGGCCACTAATTACTCTGAATTTAACCTAAAATATTACAATACCTTGGAGACTTTACTACAATTCATATCAAAAAGATCAATATACAACTAATCTCAGGGACACTATTTAAAGGAATGTGTTTTATTTGATAAATTATGTAGAGTGGATTGTATTGTTTTTTTTTTGCACATTCATTTCCTTGATTTGCGTGATATCTGGACAGCCCAAATTATTCAGATTACATTTGAATGATTTCTGCAAAAATGAGTATCAAGGTAAGTTATGTGAGATTGATTTGACCATACATTGAATTGAAATTTTCTTGGGGCAGCAATCACAAAGGAGCAAGGTGAGAGACATTTCTTGGTAAGGTGAGATAAGGATTAGGGTTTGAAGGTCCAATGCAACCCCTACTGGGCAGCAAGGCCCTGCAGCTATCACTCATAGTCTTGATTGGGGTAGTAAAAACATTTCTTTCTTATTTTTGCCTTACCACTTTGCATTATGCTTAGGACATAGTCATGTTCAGGAATAGTATTAGAAACGTGAAAGGTTGTAAACTATGTAAAGTATTTCAAGCAATACAAACACCTGTTGAGAAACTTATGCAGTGGTATTAAAATATTTTGCAAATTGTTTTATTTTTAGTGCAATATATATGCTTATATGCATATGTATATATGTGTGTATATAATGTGTAACTGTCTAGTTTTCATAACCGATTTTGAATCCATGCACATTATTTCAACAAGTTGATGTTTTTAGTTCCTTTCTCCATTTTCATCATGTGCCCTTCATTTCAAATTTCTCCTGTATGTTTAGTGTATTTCTATGAATTACACAAGAAAAATTCCTAATATGAATCTGTTAGTTAAAAAAAAAAAGCGGTTTCCATCAAGTCTATTCTGACTCAAAGCCACCCTGTAGGACAGAGCAGAACTGCCCAGGATGGTTTCCAAGGAGCCGCTGGTGGAATCGAGCTGCAAACCTTTTGGTAAGCGGCCCTAACTCAACGACTGCGACAGGTATGAAAATGATCAAAGGTCGTGAGAAATGATTAGCAAGTTTTGAAAAGATCTACCGTGTTTTACCAAAACTATGCTACTGCATATCTGATAACGTTGCTCACAACATTTTTGGCCTAATAATTTAATAAAGTTGTTCTGTTTAACTAGGTTTTAATATTTTTGGATTATTTCTTTATTTTAAGCCTTCTATTTCATTTTCGATGTATCACTTATTTTTATATTTTTTTCTGCTTAGTCGGCTCTTTTCATTTTTATTATTAATTTTTGGTAAATTGGATTTTATTTGTGATATTAAAATTTTTCATTTGTTCTAAGAATTCAATTTGGGTTCTTGTTTAGATTTATAATACTTTACATGAAATTTTGGGGGGTAAAAACTACAAAATCAAAATAACGACCCCCACCTGGTGAAATGAGCATTCCAATAGATTGGAAATTGTTGCCAGTGTTCCCATTTTCTTTTTTTTAAATAAATTTTTCCTTCCATATATATGTTTATATTACTTTGTCATTCAAAAATTTATACACAATTTTTTTCATGGCATTGGCTGCAATCCCTATTGTGTCAGCATTCTCCCCCTTTCCACCCCACATTCCCACATTCCATTTGTCCAGTTTTCCTGTCCCTTCCTGCCTTCTCTTCTCTGTTTTTTGGCAGGTGTAGCCCATTTGATGTCATATACTGTTCCTTTTATAGGCCTGTCTTACTTTGGCTGAAAGGTAAACTTCAGGGGTGGCTTCAGTTCTGAGTTAGAAGGATCTCCAGGGGCCATAGTCTCCAGGGTTCTGCTCTGACTGGGATTACAACAGAGAGTCCTGGACAGAGTGGGAGAAAATGTAGAATAGACGATCAAATTCACAAAAAGAACAGACTTCCCTACATATTTTATTGAAGGAGCCCTGGCTGTACAGTGGTTAAGCACTGGGTTTTAACCCAAAGGTCAGGGGTTGGAACCTACCTACCAGGAACTTCAAGGGAGAAAGATGTGGCAGTCTGTTTCCATAAAGATTAACCCACTGCCATCCAGTAGATTCCAACTCATAGTGACCGTATAGGACAAAGTAGGTTTCAAAGGCAGTAATCTTTACAGGAGCAGACTGCCACATCTTTCTCCCTCAAAGCACCTAGTAGGATCACACCACCAACTCTTCTGTTATCAGCCAAACACATAACCACAGCACAAACAGGGCTCCTTCTGTACTGATTGTAGCTTTAGAAATCCTATGGTGCAGTTCTGTTCTGCCCAAGGGGTCACTATGAATTGGAATTGACTCCAAGGCAATGGGCAGAGTATATAATTTATTGATGATATATAGTCATATAATAATTACATAACTTCTATAAACCCACTGCCATGGAGTCAATTGCAACTCATAGTGACCTTATAGTACAGAGTAGAACTGCCCCACAGGGTTCCCAAGGCTGTAAATCTTTACAGGAGCAGACTGCCACATCTTTCTCCTCCTGTTCAGCAGCTGGTGGGTTCCAACTACCGCCTGCCTTTCAGTTACCAGCTCAGTGCTATAATCACTACACAGAATCAAGACTCCTTATAACTTCTACAGCTATTGTATTCTTACTTTCCTGTTTTTCTATCACGCCCAATTATCATGCTATTTTATCACGTTTATATCCATAAATTTTTACATGTTGTATTTCCTCCTCTTCATTCTCTTATCGACATTTTTTTTAATTTTTATTTTTAACTTGATCATTTTCTTTCAGATTTTTATTAAAAAATTGCATCATGGTCTGAAATATATAACCTATCTTGAAATTTAGATTGTATTTACATCAATTGGTTTACAGTGAACTAGCTTGCAATGACATTTATTTTGTCCTTTCAGTTACGTGTGTTTGCATTTGATATTTTTAAAACATAAACCAGTTTTTTCGATAACCATATTTAAATAATATCTTATTGTCATTGAGTATTGTTATTACTAAGGTGAAAAATTTTAAGAATATTAAAAATATAATGTATTAGAATGTTGTTAACTATAAATTATAATTTATACAATTTATCAAACACTTTTAGCAAGCTAAGTGTTTTTCATTCATTAGGTTTTCAAAAACAGTAAAGCTTTTAAATAGAAAAAATTTTTTTCTTTTTTGTGTTGTTATTTTTGTCATATTCTATTTCATGGGTTAGAACATTCAAAAAAATCATAACGTTGTTAGAATAAGTCTTTGTTTTTTTCTGAATTATACAAACATCCATCATTATTTTATATCACTGTGTTTGCTGTTTTGGAGAAAAGCACTCTTCTTTGAGAAAGGCCTATAGTGAAGAATGACGGTTCAATAGAATCAAAGCTTTTTAGAATATATGAAATGTGTGTAGTATCTTTCCTATATAACTTAGTGATATGATTATTTATAGTCAAATGTGCCTCAGTTTATACCAACTTGGCTGACTATAGATAATGTTAAAAACAAAATTTCTACAAGATTAGATTTATATATGAACCCATAAGTTTAACTTGCAATTTATGAATGGGAAGTTTCAGACAAGAGCTTTCTAATTCATGAATAGCAACTACAGGTTATGAGTTCTTATACAAATTTAATTTTGTAAAAATTTTGTTTTTAACAGTTCTGGTGATGGGGATAGGATTAATGGAACGTTTTGAACTAGGTTAAGCTCAGCAGGCAAGTCTTAATTGGTTAACTCACATTTTGGCTTCTGGGAAGGTCAGGCATTTGTAGGAACTAGACTTAGGTTTGGTTTGCTGATGTGGGGCTTAGCATAGGTGACTGCACCTTGGACCAAGTATAGTCAGGTCAACAATAAATATAACTTTATGACAGATCATTGAATTCTATATGCTAGAATTGTATTTATATTTGCATGTATGTGTAATCAACAGTTGGTATTGTCAATTAATTTTCTTATTTGTCACACTTTATATTAAAGCTGACTAGTTTTTACTGAAAATAATTTTAATTTCTCAACTTTGTTGAGCAATATTTATAATAACAATTATCTAAAACTTTCAAATTTTAATGGGGCATCAATACCTTTTGACTCCATATCTCAACTGAGGAGCAAGTAATAACATTTTACTAACTGACATTTCGTCCAAGTGCAGTTTAAATGTAAATTTCCCCTATTAATATAAAAGGACCAAATCAAATTCAAAATGCTATTCTTGACATGTTCCTTGAGTTAAACTTAGATTAATAATTGCTAACATAACATTTTAGTGTTTCTTTCTCCAGCCCTTCTTAAAGGTCTTGCATATTTGTTTTTTGCCTGGGCAACAAATTTCCACATACAATTACAGATATTTTAAAAATAACTGCCAATTCTTTTATAAGAGTTGTAGTATTCCTGACATACAAATGGTAATATAACATTTATTACAACCTATAGCCAATATAATTTCAAAATGGAGAAAGAAATTCTTTTTGTAAGAATATTATACCATATTTGAACATCACTGTCCTGTTTAATTATTTAAATGAATGGAGTGAAAGATTTTTTTTTCTCATACCAAGTAAGCACATCTCCAATCTCTCATCTTGAAGATATTTAAAAGGGGAGAAAAAACTCATGTTGGCAAATCATCTAAATGTTTATTTCCAGATAATATTTTTATTCTGTAAGAAGTAAAAAAAAAAAAAATTATCATTTTTTTTTTTTTTCAAATTGGCCATTGCTCAACAGACACAGATACAGTGTATAGAGACAGAGGGAGAAATAGTCACCTAAAGTGATTCAAGGAAATTCTACTGCATTTAATGATCATTTTCTTTTCTTCTGAAGGACATTCAATGTTGTTTACATTGAATTTTCAGATATTGTCTGCTTTATTTTTATCTAAGCCATGAAGACAGAAAATCAAACTTTTGGAGCAGAATTTATACTTCTTGGCTTTTTCCAATATGGCCAAATGAACACCGTCCTCTTTGTTACCATTGCGGGCCTCTTCTCAGTGACTTTGATGGGGAATATCATACTGATCCACCTCATCCGATTGGACACTCCACTCCACACTCCCATGTACTTCCTCCTCAGTCAGCTCTCCTTCATTGACATGATGTACATCTCCACCACGGTACCCAAGATGGCAGCAAACTTCCTGTCAAATGATAAGACTGTTACTTCTTTAGACTGTAAGATTCAAACCTTTGTGGTTTTGACCCTTGGTGGAACTGAAGCTCTTCTTCTTGGTTTCATGTCTTATGATAGATATGTAGCGATCTGTCACCCTTTACATTATCCTGTGCTCATGAGCAAGACGATCTGTTTGTCCATGGTCACATGTGCATGGGCCAGTAGTTCTATCAATGCTTTAATACATACACTGTATGTATTTCAACTTCCATTCTGTACATCTCGGATCATTAACCACTTTTTCTGTGAAGTTCCATCTCTAATGCCTTTGGTGTGTCAGGACACCTCCCAGTATGAGTATACTGTCCTCTTTAGTGTCCTTATCGTTCTGCTACTACCATTCATGGCCATTCTGGCTTCCTATGCCTGAGTGCTTATTGTGGTGTACCAGATGAGCTCAGGTAAAGGGCAGACAAAAGCCATCTCCACGTGTTCCTCTCATCTGATTGTGGCAAGCCTATTCTATGGGGCTACTCTCTCCACCTATACAAGACCACACACCTTGCATTACCCTGAGGAAGATAAAGTGGTGGCAGTATTTTACAGTATCATTACACCTCTTCTGAACCCATTTATCTACAGTCTGAGGAATAAGGAGGTCATGGGGGCTAGGAAAGGAGTTTTGGGAAAATAGACATTTGTACAGAAAATATGACTTTAGGAACCCTTTATAGTTTGAGACTGAACAACATGATTTGATTAGCCTACTGTCTAGAGAGATGTAAGCTCAAAGAAATGTTTACAAAATAAATAATTAGACAAATGCCTTCATTTCTCCTCTTTTCAGAAATAACTAAATCATTACTATTGGAACTGGATTGATTTACAATGTATAAGCAAGAGAATGGTTGCCATTATCTATGTCGTTTATCTTCTAAAGCAGTAGATTTAGGACCCATAAACACAATACTCCTATGTCACAGCAAATATTTTTTCTTCTTTAATTTGCTGAAATAAAATGCATAAAAAATATAATTTATTTCAAAATGCATAATATCTAGATAATATATATGATGAGCAAACTGTAGTATAGAGCAGATTTCATATATCCACTCATTCTTTCATTCATTGAACAAAAGTTTTAATGCTTTAACTTTGTATGTGATGCAATTATAGGCACTGGTGATATGGGATTGAGCAATATAAAACTGACATAAATGTCTGCTCTCTTAAAGTTTACATTTCATTGTGAGGAGAAAGACAATATATAAAATTAATGCATAAATTGTACAGTATATCAAAAAGTATTAATTGCCATGAAGAAAAACTAGGTGGAATAGGGAAACTAAAGGATGTTTGCAATTATAAGTAAAATAGAGAAGGGAGAAACAAGAATGTGACAATTTATCAGACTAAAAGGAGTAAGGAAGAGAATCAAGTGGACATCTGAGGAAGAGTGTTCTGGGAAGAGCAAAGAGTAAGTGAGAACTTCCTGTGATGGGAACATGTCCTTCATAGTCACAAAAGATCAAGGAGTAAATTGGTGAGACTTAGTCAATAGGTAGATTTAATGGGGCCAGAACATGTAGTATAAATTAGATCAGTATGAGGATTCTGGATTTTAACCCAAAATGCTGGGCAACCATTGCTGAGTTGTGAGTATAGAATTGATGTGAACACAAGGAGGCCATTGCAGTAGCCCAGGTGTGACAAAATATGGCCTTGGATTGAAGTGATATTAGTGGAGGAGCAAAAGCTGGCCAGATTCAGGAGACTGGGAGAAAGCAGATATTTGAGTTTTGTGGACACATTGGAATATGAAACGCTTCAGAATTGGGCTAAGACTTGGACTAAATAATTGGAAGTATGGCGTTGTCATGATTACAGTTTGGGGGAAGCCACAGGTGGAGCGTTTTCATCATTCAGCATCTCTTGTGCTACTTTTACGTTGACCTCTTGGCCCCACAAACGCAGTCATTATTCTGACTTCTATCACCATTAAATAGAAGCTCTTATTTCTCATCACCATTGGGTAGAAACTTTGGCATCAGAAAAAAAAAAGTTCTCTTTGATATCTGGCTTCTTTTAGTCAACATATTTAAAAGATTTAACCATATTTTTGTGTGTCTCTGTAACTCCATCGTTTATATTACAAAGCTACATTCCATTATATGGCTCCTGAGCAATTGTTTCCATTCTGATGCAGGAAATGTTTGGCTATCATGAATAAAACTGCCATAAAACTTCCTGTACAAATGCTTTTTGAGAACATATTAACTGAATTATCTTGTATATACATCAAAGATTGAAATCGCTTGGTCATATTTTAAGTACATGTACAGCTATGAATGTGTTATTGCAATGTGGGTTTAATCATTTGTATTCCATTCAGCAATACAAGAGAAATTCTTAGAGTCTAAGATTGTTGATAATAAATAATGCAGTGACTTGCCAAACTACCTGGCACTAAATATAAAATTGGATATAAGCCATGACGATAAAATCCAACCAGTGCTAAAACAGTGCATGAATAATGGTATTGGAAGAAAGTATACATTTTCTGTGAAGTATTTAAGATAATCACTGACATGATTGTTTTTAATCCATTGTCAATAATTTTAATAATTATGGTTTGTAATTCACAATGTTCAGTTTTCCACAACAGCAACAACAAAATATTAGGCATGCAAATAAACAGGAGCACATGGCTCATTCACAGGAAAAAATAAATAAATTTGAAACAATCCCTGAGTCAACTCAGATACTGAATTACTAGAGAAATAATATAAATAAACTGTATTAAATATGTTCAAGGTGCTAATGGATACCATGTACAAAGGACTAAAGGTAACCAGTGAAATAATGTCTTAACAAATA
Organism: Loxodonta africana; assembly: GCF_030014295.1. Classification (NCBI taxonomy): domain Eukaryota; kingdom Metazoa; phylum Chordata; class Mammalia; order Proboscidea; family Elephantidae; genus Loxodonta; species Loxodonta africana. Next base: position 214,860 of record NW_026975051.1, read on the forward strand.
GAGACTGCCAGTAAGGAGATAGAAATTATAAAAAGATACCAGATAGAAATTAACAATAATCTTTCTCAAACTCTTCCAAAAAATAGAAGGCAACTCATTCTAGAATGACAATATCACCCTGATACCAAAGCAAAAAAAAATTAATAAATCACAATATACCTTATGAATATGGAAGCAAATCTTCTATAAAATACTAACAAACCAAATTCAGCAGCAAATTGCAACAAAATACTAGCAAACCAAATAGGGCAGCATATTGGAAGGACTATACACCACGACCCAGCGAAACTTATCCCACAAATGCAGGAGTGGTTAAACATAAATATCAATTAAGAAAATGAACAAAAATGATTATATTAATTGATGCAGAAAAATCATTTGACACACTCCAATACCCTTTCATAATAAAATCACCCAACAAACTAGAAATGTAAGGAAACTGCTTGTATCTGATTAAGGACAGTTATGAAATGCCCACGGCTCACATCACTCACATTGGTGAAAAACTGAAAGTTTTTCCTTAACATCAGGAACAAAACAAGGATGCTTGACTTCACAACTCTTATTCCATATTATTACATAAATACTAGCCAGAAAAGTTAGGAAAAAAAAAATAGGAAATGGCATTCAAATTTGAAAAGAAGTAAATTTGTTCCTATTCAAATGACATGATCTTATATACAGAATATCCTAAGAAATACTCTGGGCTCAAGCATAACAATGATTGTGGGGATGGCACAGGACAGAGCAGTGTTTCCTTCTGGTGTACACAGGAGTCGCTATGAGTCAGAACAAACTTGGCACCACCTAACAACAACAACAGAGAATACACACACATACAACAAACCAACAAAAACAAAAATAAACTATTAGATTTAATATACAAATCCAACAAAATTGTAGGATGTCAGGGGAACACACAAAAATCAGGTTTTGACTAGAGCTCTGGAGAACCAAACTTGATATCTCTGCTTATTTGTTTATTCATTCATTCATTTATCTCTCTCTGTTTATTTACTGATTACTCTCTTACACTTCAGATTTCTTCAATACCAAACTTTAGGTCTTTGAACCTTATCAGAGAGAGTGACTGTATGTACAGGGCTTATTTTAAGTAATTCTCCCTGTAGATAGTTTGTTCTAGTTTTGTTTCTTTTTCTCTTGAAACTTTAGTAGAACCATGTCACACTGGGATGGGGAAAGCTTTTAGAAGGATTTGTGTCCACATTTGAGCAAAGCAGTGGAGGAGATGCTTCCATCCTTGAATCTATCTTAGTTTATGTAAAATAATAATCCAAAAAGGCAGTAAAAACATCATCATCATTAATAATCATCATTAAGCTAATATTTATTAAGGGCTTGCAGCATGCTGGACAACATTGTAAGTTGTTTGCATGTGTTAACTAATTTAATTTTTAATAAACAATATTAGCGGTAGATGCTATTATTAGATAATCTATGAATCAAGAGAGCAAGTAATACATTCCTACTTCTGCAATTCAGACAGAGTGAGTCACCCCCATCCTACCTTCCACCATCACGCTCCACTTTTACTCCCTGATTTAATACATGGGCCCCTGAGAGATATTTCTCTTTTTATGCCACAGGAAGAGTTCTAGGTTTTCATGTTCTCATACCCATCCAAAGTAGCTGACAACTGTCTGTGTATAATACACAAATATTTTTCTCATGCAATATCAGGTGATAATAATAATAAAACAATAACAACAAGCACCACTTAAAGGTGCAATATCAGGTGATAATAATAATAAAACAATAACAACAAGCACCACTTAAAGGTATCAAACCTAACTTCAGAGGTAGGTTTTCATTGAAACATAAGAAACTTGAACTGCAGATCCTCTCACCTGTGCAGGCCTCTTCCACAGTCATATCAATTTTATATTTGTATTTTTGCTCTCTTGTTCTTAAAGAAAATGCCAGCAACTGTACAAGTTTCACAGTATTCAAAACTTACAAATATCACTTCAATATTCTAGAAATCCTTCCACAAGTGACTGAATGTGAGGCAAATGTTGACTATTCATAGGACTCAATCATTCAGTAAAAATCTGAGATTAGGGTTCCTAAACACCTGTGTTTCATCCTAAAACTGACTCAGTGATTGTTTGGCCCCTGGAGTTTTCTCTGGAAGGTGATTTAGAGAATAATGAGACAAAATATTTCAAATTAAGGAATAATTATTATAAATAATAATTTATGAATTATAAAATAACATATATATTATAATTGGAGAAAAATGAAGATAAGATCTACGATGTGACTTACATCCCTGTCTGTACATGAGAGAATAAACCTGTGTATTTTCTTCCCAAAATCTAACCCACATCGAGTTTCTTCTTAAGTTATTGCACTTTTCTTTTCCCATTCTTGAGCACAGCAGCTATTTCATGTCATCCCATAGAATCAGGTAAGGGAATTGACTGGGCAAAATTTCAGCTCACTTCAATTTTTCCAGATTAAATACATCTCATCGAAATAGAACAACATTATTGAGCACCATGCCAAAATCTAAATTCTACTCTACACGTGGGCACTTTAACCAGGGATCACAGCATTTGTATTTGATCTGTGGACTTTCAGAAATCGGAGTCCCTTACTTCCATGGCCAAGCCAACCTTCCTATTTTGGGAATAAAATTATTGCAAAATTTAGCACATTAATAATATCACCTATATTAGATAACTCCTCAGTATTTCATGCATATTTTGTACAGAAAAAAAAATCAAACTATATATTAGCTGATTACTAACTATACGGAGTCAAAATCTACGTACATATTTTAAAGGTAAAATAGTTAACTTTTAAAAAAATTTTTTTAAAGCAATCAGCTAATATCAATTATTTGATTTTTTTTTCACTTGAACAAATATATTTTGAGGCTTGACCCTTTGTTCATTTCCCTCTCTCCCCCCAGGAATGCAGACACCAGGACTAATAAAATATCACTTGTAATTTGTACAATGTGCTTAATCATGGACTAGAGGTCTAGTTTTCCCAGAAGGTCTCTGAGAAACCAAGTATGAATTCCACCCTGATCAGGCAGCCAGCCTGTGTCCACCGAGAGGTTTAAAGTCTTATATAAGGACGAGAAAATGAGTTTGAACATTTGATTCTTTTTTCCACTAAATTTTTTCATGGTAAATGATTGAAGACTTATTTGCTGAGGCAAAAAAAAAAAAAAAAAAGCAATCCTGCAAGTTCATAGAATGGTAACACTTCCTAAAATGTGTTTCAAATTAGGGATTTCACAGTTTTGGATTTCTTTGTGAATTTATTTTTCTGCCACCCTGTACAAGTGTCAAGTAGCTTGATTTTCCTAATACATGCAGTTTTGTCTGTGACTTTTTAATATATATGACAAACAAATAATATAATTTAACTTAAAAATTTTTGAAAGAGAGACTTGCTGTGCCTCTCTAATGCTGTGCCCAAGTGGGGTGACAGGAAAATCGTCTATGTAATTTTGCAGATCCATTTCCCAACTCCCTGTTTAATGATTTATTTCAAAAAATCTTCTAGGAGATTGAAACATTATCTCTATAAAAGACAATATATCTCAATTAAAAATTTTTTTTCAACTATTTTTATATATGTAAAATAATCTATATGTCTAAATACCTAATGAAAAAGAATATGCTTTTCAACACAGTGGCTTGTTTTTCAGTTTTAAAAACGTGGTCTGCTGGAGGTAAAGCAGTCTTGTTCATAATAACAACCATTCAGATTTCAAATAGCTCTTTTGGGCCATTAATGACTCTGAATTTAACCTAAAATATTATAATACCTTGAATACTTCGCTACAATTCGTGTCAAAAAGATCAATATATGACTAATCTCAGGGACACTGTTTAAAGGAATGTGTTTTATTTGATAAATTATGTAGAGTGAATAGTATTTTTCTTGGATGCCCATTTCCTTTGATTTGGGCGATTTCTGGGCTGGCTAGATTATCCACATTACATTTGGATGATTACTGCAAAAATTGAATATCCAGATATGTTATCTGAGATTAATTTGGCCATATATTGATTTTAAATTTTCTTAGGACAGCAATCACAAAAGAGCAAGGTGAGAGATGTGTCTTTGTAAAGCGAGAAAAGGGTAGGGTTTGAAGGTCCAGTGCAACCCCTACTGGGCAGCATGGTCCTGGAGGCATCACTTGTAGTCTTGACTGGGGTAGAAAAAAATGTTTCTTATTTTTGCCTTGCCACTTTGTATTATGCTCAAGGCGTAGTCATATTCAACAATATTACTGGAATGGTGAAAGGCTGTAAACTGTTTCAAGCAATACAAATTCGTGGTGAGAGTCTTTGCAGTTGAATTAAAATATTTCGTAAATTGTTTTATTTCAAGTGAAATATATATGCATACATGCATATGCATATATTTTTCTATATATAATGTGTAACTGTCTAGTTTTCATAACTGATTTTGAATACATGCACATTATCTCACCAAGCTGATTTTTTTAGTTCCCTTATCTGTTTTTATCATGTACTCATCATTCTAAAATGCTTCCGTAAAGCATATTACATTTATTATACTTCTACAAATTATTTACACAATGAAAATTCCTAATATAATATTGTTAGTTAAAAAAAAACAAAGTATGCCTCAGTTCATACGAACTTGGTTGACTATAGATAATGTAAAAAATAAAATTTCTACTAGAGTAAATTTGCATATGAATTTATAAGCTTTATTTGCAATTCATGAATAGGAAGTTTCAGACAATAGCTTCCCAATTCATGAATAGCAGATATAGTTCATGAGCTCATATACTAACTGGTTCATTCACATTTAGGCTTCTGAGGTCAGGCATTTACAGAACAAAGACTTACATTTTGGTTTGCTCATGTGACTGCATCTTGTTAATAGTAAATACAACTGATGATGAGTCATTGAATTTTTTTTTATTAACTTTTATTGAGCTTCAAGTGAATGTTTACAAATCAAGTCAGTCTGTCACATATAAGTTTATGTACATCTTACTCCGTACTGCCACTTCCTCTCCCCCTAATGAGTCAGCCCTTCCAGTCTCTCCTTTCTGACAATTTTGCCAGCTTCCAACTCTCTCTATCCTCCCATTCCCCCTCCAGACAGGAGATGCCTACACAGTCTCAAGTGTCCACCTGATATAATTAGCTCACTCTTCATCAGCATCTCTCTCCTACCCACTGTCCAGTCCGTTTCATGTCTGATGAGTTGTCTTCGGGGATGGTTTCTGTCCTGTGCCAACAGAAGGTTTGGGGACCATGACCGCCGGGATTCCTCTAGTCTCAGTCAGACCATTAAGTATGGTCTTTTTAGAGTCATTGAATTTTATATGCCAGAATTGTATTAGTATTTGCACGTGTATAATCAACAATTGTTATTGTCAGTTAATTTTGTGCTTTGCTGCTAACCACAGGGTTGGCAGTTCGAGCCTACCAGCCACTCCTTGGAAACCCTATGGAGCAATTTTACTCTGTCCTATAGGGTCTTTGTGAATCGGAATCAACTCAACAACAGGGGTTTTATATTAAAGTTGGCTAGTTTTTAATTGAAAATATTTTCTATTTCTTAAAGTTGTTCTGCAATAAGAATTATCCAGAACTTTTGAATTTTAAAAAAGCCATCAGTAGTCTTTTGATTTCATATCCCAATTGAGGAACAAGTGATAAACTTTTACTAATTGCCACTTCTTCCAAGTGCAGTTTAAATGTAAATTTCCCCAATTAATATAACAGGACTAAGTAAAATTAAAAATGCCGTTCTTGACATGCTTCTTGAGTTAAATTTAGATGAATAATTGTTAACTTCTATTTTAATGATTCATTCTCCAACCATCCCTTAGGTCTGGCATATAGATAGATAGATAGACAGTTAGATAGATAGATGATAGATGCTGCTGATGATAGGTAGATAGACAGATGATAGATAGATAGATAGATGATAGACAGATAGACAGATAGATAGACAGACAGATAGATGATAGATAGATAGATAATAGATAGATAGGTTTTAGGTAGGTAGATAGATAGATGATAGATAGATAGACGATAGATAGATAGACAGATGATAGATAGATAGATGAAAGAAAGACAGATAGATGATAGATAGAAAGACAGGTAGGTAGATAGATAGACGATAGATAGATAGGTAGGTAGGTAGGTGGGTAGGTAGGTGGGTAGACAGGTAGGTAGATAGGTAGGTAGATGATAGGTAGGTAGGTAGGTAGGTAGATCGATCGATCTTTTTTTTTTGGAGGGCTTTGTCAATGAATTCCTATTTACACTTACAGATGTTATCTACATAACCACCAATTCATTTAGAAGAGCTAAAATATTCCTGACCCACAAATGTTAATATAATTTTTATTACAATGTATGGCCAATACAAATTCAAAATTGAAAAATGGAGTCGAGAAGTTTTTTTTAAAGAATATTATACCAAGTTTAACCAACAGTGCAATTCTAAACTATATATATGAAGGAATTGAGTGAAAGATTTTTCACAACATGTGAACATGTCTCTAGTCTATCATCATGAAGATATTTACAAGGGGAGTAATAACTCACGTTGGCAAATCATCTAAATGTTTTATCCCCATATTATATTTTTATTCTGTGATCAATTTTAAAGAAACGTTATTTTTATTTTATTTTTCAAAATGCCCATTGCTCAACAGACACAGATTCAGTGCATAAAAACCCAAAACCAAACCCATTGCTGTTGAATTGATTCTGACTCATAGTACCCTATAGGACAGGGAAGAACTGCCCCATAGAGTTTCCACGGAGTGCCTGGAGGATTCAAACTGCTGACCTTTTGGTTAGCAGCCATAGCACTTAACTACTACACTACCAGGGTTTGCTATATAAAAACAGGGAGAGACATAGTCACCTAAGCTGATTAAAGGGAATCCTACTGCATTTAATAATCATTTTGTTTTCTCTCAAAGGTCAATCAATGTTGTTAATGGAATTTTCAGATATGGTCTGCTTTGTTTTGATTTAAGCCGTGAAGACAGAAAATCAAACTTTTGGAGCAGAGTTTATACTTCTTGGCCTTTTCCAATATGGCCAAATGAACAAGATACTCTTTGTTGCCATTACTGTCATCTTCTCAGTGGCTTTGATGGGAAATATCATACTGATCCACCTCATCCGATTGGACACTCTGCTCCACACTCCCATGTACTTCCTCCTCAGTCAGCTCTCCTTCATTGACATGATGTACATCTCCACCACGGTACCCAAGATGGCAGCAAACTTCCTGTCAAATAGTAAGACCATTACTTTTTTCGGTTGTGAGATTCAAACCTTTCTGTTTTTGACTCTTGGTGGAACTGAAGCTCTTCTTGGTTTCATGTCTTATGATAGACACGTAGCGATCTGTCACCCTTCACATTATCCTGTGCTCACGAGCAAGACAATCTGTTTGTCCATGGTCACATGTGCATGGGCCAGTAGTTCTATCAATGCTTTAATACATACACTGTATGTATTTCAACTTCCATTCTGTACATCTCGGATCATTAACCACTTTTTCTGTGAAGTTCCATCTCTAATGTCTTTGGTGTGTCAGGACACCTCCCAGTATGAGTATACTGTCCTCTTTAGTGGCCTTGTCATTCTGTTACTACCGTTCATGGCCATTCTGGCTTCCTATGCCTGAGTGCTTATTGTGGTGTACCAGATGAGCTCAGGTAAAGGGCAGACAAAAGCCATCTCCACGTGTTCCTCTCATCTGATTGTGGCAAGCCTATTCTATGGGGCTACTCTCTCCACCTATACAAGGCCACATTCCTTGCATTACCCTGAGGAAGATAAAGTGGTGGCGGTGTTTTACAGTATCATTACACCTCTTCTGAACCCATTTATCTACAGTCTGAGGAATAAGGAGGTCATGGGGGCCATGAGAAGAGTGCTGGGAAAATAGACATTTGTACAGAAAATATGACTTTAGGAACCCTTTATAGTTTGAGACTGAACAACATGATTTGATTAGCCTACTGTCTAGAAAGAAGTAAGCTCAAAGAAATGTTTACAAAATAAATAAATGTAACAATGCCTTGGTTTCTACACTTCTCAGAAATAACTAAAGCTTTGTTATTGGAACTGGGCGGATTTGCCGTGTAAAAGGAAGAGAATGGTTGCCATTTTCAACTTTATCTTCTAAAGCAATAGATTTAATCCCTGTCAACACAATGCTCCCATGTCATAACAAATTTTTAGTACCTTTTTAATATTCTGAAATAAAATGCACATGAAATATAATTTACCATATAATACATAATATCAGGAAAATACATATGATGACCAAACTATAATATAGAGCAAAACGCATACATCCACTTATTTATTTATTTATTCATTCATTGAACCAGGGCTTTAATGCTTTAACTCTGTATGTGACACTGTTATAGGCACTGGTGAAATGGGATTAAACAAGAAAAAACTGACAAAAGTCTCTGCTCTCATGAAGTTTACGTTTTATCGTGGGGAGAAAGACAGTATATAAAATTAACTGGTAAAGCGACCTTATATGAGTCGGATTCAACTCGACAGCACTGGGTTTGGGTAAATTTCAGAGTATACCAAAAAGTATTAATCACCATGAAGAAGAACTAAGTGGAAAATTGGAATCAGGAAAACAGAGGATATTTGCAATATTAAGTCAAATAGTCAGAGAAGGGAGAATCAAGAATATGACTTTTGTCAAAAACTAAAAGGAGTCGAGGAAGAGAGACAAGTGGATATTTGTGGATAAATGTTCTGGGAAGAGCAAAGAACAAGTGAGAACTCCCTGAGGTGGGGACATGCCCAGCGTAGTCACAAAAGATCAAGGAGTAAATTGGTGAGACACAGGAAATAGGTATATGTTTTGGGGCCGGGTCTTACAGTGTAAATTAGATCAACGTGAGGATTGTGGCTTTGAACCTAAAACAATGGGCTACCTTTGCAGAATTGTGGTAGAGAACTGATGTGGGCAGGAGAAAGCCATTGCAGTAGTCCAGCTGTGACAAGATATTACCTTGGACCAAGCTGATATTAGTGGAGAGGCAAAGACTGGGCAGAATCAGGAGACTGGGAGAAAGCAGACATTTGAGTTTTGTGGACACATGGGATGGGAAATACTATGAAATAAGAAGCTTTCAGAATTGAGCTAAAACTTGAAATTAACAACTGGAAGTGTGGAACTGTCATCATTACAGCTTGAGGGAAATCACAGGTGGAGCATTTCATCATTCGTCATCTCTTATGCTACTTTCATGTTAATGCCTTAGGCCCACAGTTACAATCATTATTCTGGCTTCTATCGCCATTAAATAGAAGCTCTTATTTCTCATCACCATTGAGTCGAAACTTTTAAATCAGAAAATAAGTTCTCTTTGATGTCTGGCTTCTTTTCCTAAACATGTTTAAAAGGTTCAACCATATTTTTGAGTGTCTCCATCATTTTTATTACAAAGCTGAATTCCATCATATGGCTTAGAATAATTATTTCCATTCTGATGTCAGAAATGTTTGACTATAATGAATAAAACTACCATAAAGCTTCCTGTACAAGTGTTTTTTGAGAACACGTGAACTCAATTCTCTTGTACATATACCTAAATTGAAATTGCTTAGTCATAAATTAGGCACATGTTTAGCTCTAATAAAAAAAAAAAAAATTTTTTTTTTTAGCGTTATCCAAAGTGGATTTAATCATTTATTTTCCAATCAGTAGTATATAAAAACTTCTTAGAGTCTGAGTGTTGATAATAAATAATGCAGTGGGTTGCTAAACTACTTGCTGCTAAATATAAAGTGGAATATAAACCATGAGAGCAAAATACAACCAGTGTGCCATCAGTGCATGAACAATGGTATTGGAAGAAAGTGTATATTTCTGTGAAATATTTTAGAGATTCACTGACAAGATTTTTTTGGATCCATTGTCAATAATTTTAATAATAATTATATGTAATGGCCTTTAGGAATGCTCATTTCTGGTTCAAGACAAAATGTGTTTATTGGTCTATGAATGCCTTACTTCGGTCAGTTTGTTTATAATATAATGCATACCTGTAAGTTCACCACCCAACCCAACAACTAAAATAGTAAATTTATCTTTAGTGCTCCTCCAACTCTTGGCGACCCCATGTGTGTCAGAGTAGAACTGTTCTTGGTAGGGTTTTCAACGGCTTATTTTTCTAATGTGGATCACCAATCCGTTCTCCTGAGGTGCCTCTGGGTAGACTCGAACCACCAGACTTTCAGTTAGCAGTGACTATGTTAACTGTTCGCACCATCCAGGGACTCTTCATATCCTCCTATACCTCTGGGTAGACTCGAACCACCAAGGTTTCATTTAGCAGTGACTATGTTAACTGTTCGCACCATCCAGGGACTCCTCACATCCTCCTATACCTCCACCATCATTCTGAATTTTTGGTTTTTTAATTCTCTTGCTATAATTATAATATAGAATTCATAGGGTATTAGAAAATATTTTTAGATGCTGTAGAACTTAATAAAGGGGCCTTAAGTTGTAGATAATCTTTTTGAAAATTGTTTTTTCAGTTGACATTACTAACGCTCCAGGTTGAATGAAATGACAGCCCATTCTATTTTATTATTGAATGGCATTCTATTTTAAGACTATACTACACATTTATCCATTTTTTGTTGTTGGTGTTGTTGCTGATAGATGCTTGTTTTATTTCTAGTTGTCTACTATTATATACAATGCACTTATAAACATTGTTGCATTTGTCTCCTGTTTCCCATAAACAAGAGTTTGTATTTTGTATATATCTACGAATGAAATTGGTCTTGAAATTACTTAAGTGTGTAAACCATTTGTGTTTTACATAAAGTTTGAAATTCTAATTTATACTTACTATCAAAAACAAAAATAATAAATCCATATTTTAATAAATGTACATTCAAATTTAATGAATTTTAACATATTTAAATATTTTTCACACAGATTGCATGAAAGTTCACATCTGCAGACCACATCAGTCAGTGAAGTATATGGTTGTATGTCCAGTTGCTAGCTTCTTGATCTTGGCCTTAGAGTTTTATACATCCTTGATCTTTTATTATTGTAATTAATTTTTGTAGTATTTTTGACCATTTTCATGCTTTTGAGTTCCAATAGAGCCTAAACCTGACTAAACACGATGCCTAAACTTCAATAGCTATAGCTGACAAACTTTTTTTAAGTAAATAGCAATTTGAAGGATGATTTGTGTCAGTTATACAGAATAAAGAAATCCATATACAGTACATTCACAACTAATCAGATAGATTATCGCAAATTGAACAAACCTATATGAAAGTAATAACATATTATTAGCACTTGAGAAGATTCCTCATGCCTCCCCCTAGCTGCTACCCATACTTACTTGTAATGAAACAATTATATTTAAGTGCATTATCCATGAATTATACTGAACAATGAAAAAATAAATCATTTCAATTATTATATAAATTCAATATAATCCCCATTAGAATCCCATCAGTGTGTGCATGTGTGTGTGTTTAATTTACAAGTTGGCTATAGAATTTATATAAAATGATGCAAAAAACAGTAATAGCTCAAAGGGAATTTTAAAAATAATAAAATGAGATGCATCATTCTATGTGATATCAAAAATTTGTATTGATATAATTATAGACCAATGGAAGAGAATACATAATTCAGATGCACACATATGTGTACAATGATGAGTCACATATGTCAGGTGCTTGTATGGGGAGTGATAAAAGGATACACATTTCAGTGAAAGTTGTTGGATCAATTGTATATCCGTGTATATTTTTAAAAAATGAGATGTGGATAATGTCAGTGAAAATGACCAAGTTGATAGCCTCAGATAGCTTCTGTGGAGGGCCTGTTCCTGCACAGAAACAACGACAAAGCAAAAAGTGTTAAAATCAACTTTTTTAGAAATTTAGAAAGTTTTAAAATATTTACAGCAACCAAGCAAATACTGAAATAAGAGAAAACCAGAAAACCAAACCCACTCCCGTCAAGTCGATTGCGACTCATAGCGACCCTATAGGACAGAGTAGAGCTGCACTATAGAGTTTCCGAGGAGCGTCTGGTGGATTCGAACTGCTGACCTCTTGGTTAGCAGCCATAGCACTTAACCACTATGCCACCAGTGTTTCTGAAATAAGAGAAAGGCCACTTAAAAACATCAGGAGAGGGGATGTTACAGAAAACAGTGTGTTAAGAAGGTATAGGATTCGTTCCCTCCACTGAAGCAATGAAAAAAACCAAAAACCAAACCCAATGCCATCGAGTCGACTCCCACTCATAGCGACCCTATAGAACAGAGTAGAACTGCCCCATAGAGTTTCCAAGAAGCGCCTGGAGGCTTCGAACTGCCGACCCTTTGGTTAGCGCCTGGAGGCTTCGAACTGCCGACCCTTTGGTTAGCAGCCGTAGCACTTAACCACTAGGCCACCAGGGTTTCCCTGAAGCAATGAATAAGTGGGAAAAAAACCTGACAGAATAAACATTAAGTGCTTCATGAGAAAAGATGCTGTTGAATTTTGATGAAAAATGGTGGCATTTTTGTTTATTCACCTACTATCCCCCATTCTCCACCTGGCAGCTGCCATGAAGACAGCAGCCCACATTCCTGGTGTGGCTTGCTGGTGCCAGGGTGTGGACAAGACAGATCTTTTTTCTAAAAATGTTGTTGTTGTTTATTTTGACCAATCTGGTAGTTCCAGAGATACTTGCTCTGAGATAGGCCTTGGCTTTATTCCTCTCAGACATGAGTGGCTACCAGGTGGTATCTGTCTGTGAAAAGCCTTAAAGACATATAATGCCATAACCAGCTTAGGTAAGGAATGGAGAACAGGGAAGGAAGCAGACAAACCTGATAGCCTGGAAAAGAAGAGGCTGACGAGGCAGATGCATGGGAGAATAAATTGTAGAGATACTGAATGTACTGAAGGATCAGAGATCCAATGTACATACCCAGGTTGAATGCATGCTCAGACAAGACCTGAGAGGACCCTAGGTTTGAGCCTCTGGCAGATCTTTGGGCTCTGCACAAATGGAGGTGTAGACTAAGGCCCAGTTGTAGGTGGCCTGGCTAAGCATTGAAAGAGTACCTAATTCAGAGTCAATCTTCAATGACCAGGAAAGGGTTTTTAGTTTTCTTTTTCTTCTCTTTTTGACTCCAAAAAAGGTCTCTATCAGGTTACTGGTTGACCACTAAAATAACTGAAGATAGACTTCAGTGACCACACATGGCAAAGAAAACAGTCTATGAAAAATAATAAATACATACAAACAAATAAATAGTTTGGAAATGTCACTAAACAGATGAGCACTAGGTAGGCTGGAGAATCTGCTTTTCAGAGTTAACACATAAAATTCACAAAGCCCAGTGTTTGGTAAAAATACTAGGCATGCCAAGAAACAGGAAGTACAACCAATTCACAGGAAAAAAAAAAATCGGTGAAAGCAGTCCCTGAAGAACCAATGACATAGAATTGCTAGGCAAATCGTTTAAATCTACTGTGTTAAACGTGGTCAAAGACCTAAAGGAAAACAGGAGAATGTCTCAACGAATAGAGAATATCAATAATGACAAAGAAATTATAAAGAAGGCATCAAATAGAAATTAACATCAATCTTTCTCAAACTTTTCCAAAAACTAAAAAGAAGGAATAATTTGTAACTCAATCCATGATGCTATCAGCATCCTGATATTTAGCCAGACAAAGCCATCAGAAAAAAATATTGCATAGAAATATCTATGGAAATCCTCAACAAAATAGTAAAACTCCAATCCAGCAGCATATTAAAAGGACCATATGCCATAACCCTGTGTGCTTTGTCCCACAAGTGCAGCATATATAAAAGTCAATCAGTGTAATGCAACACATTAATAGAACGTAGGGAGAGGGGGATGATCTATCAACTGATGCAGAAAAAAGCGTTTAACAAAAAAACACTCAAAAATCAGGAATAAAAGCGAACTTCCTATTGTGTGAGAGTCAAAAATGGCCTCTGTGTATTAGCCCCAAGTTATTTACTTCTTCAAGTAAGCCGAGGCGTATTATATGGAAAAAAAAAAAAAAACTGGCATGAAACTCAAACTTGTACATGTCCAACTGATTTAAAAATAGCCCAAATAAGCAGATTTTTAGCCACTTAGGACCTGCCTGTTTTACATACCCTGCAAAAGTGGACTCAACTTCTGCTAGTCCTGAAAAAAAAAAAAAAAGATAAATTCCTGTAGTTATAAAGACCCTAGGATGCTGCTGCTTTTAGAGCTCTCTGACCCAGAGACTTATCGCCTGGCTGCAGGAGGATATCGCTTCTCACCCCTGGGAGCTTTCTTGCTCTCTTCTCCTTCTGATGCTACCTGTGACTCTAGCCTCTGGAAGACCTTCTGCTACAGGGACCACCCCCTTGCATGTGACTTTCAATGTGTTGGCCCCATTAAATAGCTTGTTGTGCAATACTGTCATATAGCTCTGAATTTCCTTCACCTCAGTACACTTCCTTAAAATGATAAAGGACAGTTGTGAAAAACCAACACTTAACATTATACTCAATGGTGAAAGACTGAAAGATTTTGCCATAAAATCAGGAACACGGCAAGGATATCTCTTTTCCCTACTTCTATTCAACACTGTGGTCTTTTTGTTCGCCTCTGTGAATGTGAAAACTGGACAATGAAAAAAGAAGGCAGGAGAAGTACTGATGCGTGGAAGTGTGGTGTTGGTGAAGAATATTGAATGTACCATGGATTAACAAAAGAACAAAAAAATCAGTCTTACAATAAAACAGTGAAATGTTCCTTAGGAATGAGGATGGCAAGACTTCATCTTACTTACTTTGGACACATTATCTGCAAAGACCGATCACTAGGAAAAGAAGTCCTGTTAGGTGAAGTAGAAGATCACAAAAATAAAGGAAAACCCTCAAAAAGATGGATTGACCCAATAACCACAACAATGGACTCAAACATACCAACAATCATTAGGATGGCATGGGACCAGGGAAAGTTTCTTTCTCTTATATATTAGGTTACTTTGAGTAGAAGCCAACTAAATAGTAACCGCTCTCAACAACATTCAGCGCAAGACATCAACAACAACACAGCTACAGCTTATCTTCATATAAAACAAAAACCACCACCAGTTGCAGTAGAATCAAACGCAACTCACAGTGACCCGCTGGGTGTCGGAGTAGAACCGGGCTCCGTCAGTAGGCCGCACTGTGTGTCTGTACCATAATTTGTTTCCCATTCGTCTGTTGATGAGCATTTAGGTTGTTTACATCTTTGTGCTGTTGTGAATGGTGCTCCCATGAACATGGTATGCATATGTCTATTCCTGCGACTGCTCTTACTTCTCTTGGGTATATTCCTGAGTGGGATTGCTGGATCTTATGGTATTTCTACTTCTAGCTTTTTAAGGAAGCACCAGATTGTTTTCCAAAGTGATTGTATCATTTTACATTCTCACCAGCAGTGCATGAGAGTCCAATCTCTCCACAACCTCTCCAACATTTTTATTTTGTGGTTTATGGATTGACCAAACCCATCGCCATTGAGTCATTTCTGACTCATAGAGACCCTATAGGACAGAGTAGAACTGCCTTGTGGAGTTTCCAAGGAGCACCTGGTGAATTCCAACTGCCGACCTTTTGGTTAACAGCATTTAACCACTACACCACCAGGGTTTCCTTTTTTTGGATTAGCGCCAGTGTTATTGGGGTGATAAGACATCTCTTTGTTGTTTTAATTTGCATTTCTCTGGTGGCTAATGATCATGAGCATTTCCTCATGTGTACATTAGCCACCTGAATATCTTTTTTGGTGCAGTGTCTGTTTATATGCTTTGCCCATTTTTAATTTTTTTTATTTGTCTTTTTGTAGTTGAGGTGTTGCTGTACTTTGTAGATTTTAATGATTAGACCCTTCCCAGATATGTCATAGTTAAAAATTTCTTCCCAATCTGTAGGTTCTGTTTTTACTCTTTTCATGAGCATAACTGACTTTTAGCAGACCCCAGTTATCTAGTTTCTGATGTTTCTGCATTGTTGGTTATGGTTTGTATTCTGTTTATGTCGTGTATCAGGCCTCCTAGCATTGTCCCTATTTTTTCTTCCGTGATCTTTATCATTTTAGGTTTTATATTTAGGTCTTTGATCATTTTGAGTTAGTTTCTGTGCATGATGTGAGGTATGGGTCCTGTTTCATTTTTTTGCAGACAGATATCCAGTTACGCCAGCACCACTTGTTAAAAAGACTGTCTTTTCCCCCATTTAATGGACTTTGGGCCTTTGTCAACTATCAGCTGCTCATAGGTGCATGGATTTACGTCTGGGTTCTCAATTTTGTTATATTGGTCTACGTGTCTGTTGTACCAGTACCAGGCTGTTTTGACTATCATGGTGGTATAACAGGTTTTAACATCAGGTAGTGTGAGGCCTCCCACTTTGTTCTTCTTCAGTAATTCTTCACTTATTTGGGGCTTCTTCCTTTTCCATATGAAGTTTGTGATTTGTTTCTCCAACATGCTAAAAGTTGTCATTGGAATTTGAATTGAGATTGCATTGTATCTGTAGATCACTTTGGGAAGAACTGACATTTTCATAGTGTTGAGTCTTCCTGTCTATCAGCATGGTATGTTTTTCCACTTATTTAGGTCTCTTTTGATTTCTTGTAATAGTGTCTTGTAGTTTTCTTTGTGTAGGTTTTTTACATCTCTGTTTAAATTTATTCCTAAATACTTTATCTTCTTGAGGGCTATTATAATGGTATTGATTTGGTGATTTCCTCTTGGAAGTTCTCTCTTTTGGTGCAGAGGAATCTGACTGACTTATGTATGTTTATCTTATATCCTGATATTTTGCAAAATCTTCTATTTTAGTTGTAGTAGTTTTCTTGTGGATTTTGGGGGGTTTTCCATGTATAAAACCATATCATCTGCAAATAGGGATACTTTTACTTCTTCGTTACCAATTTGGATGCACTTTATTTCTTTTTCTTGCCTTATTGATCTGGCTAGGGCCTCCAGTACAATGTTGAATATGAGTGGTGACAAAGGGCATCCATGTCTGGTTCCCCTTCTCAAGGGGAATGCTTTAAGACTCTTCATTTAGGATGATGTTGGTTGTTGGCTTTGTATAAATGGCCTTTATTATGTCCAGGAATTTTCCTTCTATTCCTATTTCGCTGAGAGTTTTTATCATGAATGGGTGTTGGACTTTTTAAAATACCTTTTCTGCATCAGTTGATAAGATCATGTGGTTCTTGTCTTTTGTTTTATTTATGTGATGGATTACATTATTGTTTTTCTAATGTTGCACCATCCCTGCATACCTGGTATGAATCCCACGTGGTCATGGTGAATTATTTTTTGATATGTTGTTGAATTCTATTGGCTAGAATTTTGTTGAGGATTTTTGGGTCTATATTCATGAGGGATATTGGTCTGTAATTTTCTTTTTTTTGTGGATCTTTACCTGACTTTTCTATCATGGTTATGTTGGCTTCATAGAATGAGTTTGCGAGTATTTCATCCTTTTCTATGCCTGAAATGCCTTTGGTAGTAATGGTGTTAACTCTTCCCTGAAAGTTTGGTAGAATTCTCCAGTGAAGCCGTCTGGGCCAGGGCTGTTTTGTTGGTGGTGGTTTTTATTTTTTTAATTATCTCTTCAATCTCTTCTTTTGTTGTGGGTTTATTTAATTTTTCTACCTCAGTTTGTGTTAGTTTAGGTAAGTAGTGTGTTCCTAGAAATTTGTCCATTTCTTCTAGATTTTCAAATTTGTTAGAGTACAATTTTTCATAGTATTCTGTTATGATCCTTTTTATTTCCATTGGGTCTGTTGTGATATCACCCATTCCATTTCTTATTTAGGTTATTTGCTTCCTCTCCTGTTTTTTCTTTTGTCAATTTGACCAATGGTTTATTGATTCTGTTGATCTTTTCAAAAAACCATCTTTTAGTATTGTCTACTCTTTCAATTGTTTTCCTATTCTCTATCTCATTCATTTCTGCTCTAACCTTTATTATTTCCTTTCTTCTGGTGCCTGAGGGCTACTTTTGTTTCTCTCTATTTGTTCAAGTTGTAGGGTTAACGTTTTGATTTTGGCACTTTCTTCTTTTTGAATGTGTGCATTTATTGTTGTAAATTGACCTCTAAGCATTGCTTTTGCTGTTTTCCAAAGGTTCTGGTAAGACATGTTTTCATTCTTCATTTAATTCTATGAATTTATTTTGTCCATCCTTGATTTCTTCTATAATCCAGTAGTTTTTAAGCAAGGTGTTGTTCTGTTTCCACGTATTTGATTTTTTTTCCTTGCTGTTTCTGTTATTGATTTCTAATTTTATGTCATTATAATCAGAGGATACTCTTTCTTAAGGTCAGCTGATTAACAATTTTAATTCCATGTACAATCTTAATTCTCCTTTGCCATGTAACTTAACATATTCACAGATTCCAGGGATTGAGACAAGGACACCTTTGGAGAATCTTTTTCCTATCTTCCGTATTGATATTTTGTAAAACCATGTCTGTTCAACAGGCAGACATCAAGGCCAGCTCCTGGCAATACAAAAACCTAATTGATAGTGCCAGGTCACCTCCCAGATGTCAAAAAATATTCTACTTCTTCTTCTAGGATATTTGTACTCAGTTCTCTTCCCTTTGAGTTAATTCATCTCACTGTACTACTATGACTTTTTGTTTAACTGTATCTGTTTACAAACTTCAATAAAATTAAAAATATCTCTAGTGCAGTAAAAAATGTATTAAAATAATTCATTAAACAAGTACAAATTTGCAATGACTATAGTGGCTATTGTGCCAGTCTGCCTCAACAAAGGTCTCCCTTACCCTCTCTGGCCCGGTATTTCCCCAAGCATGAGGTCCTGCATTAGATTGATCCCTCCTAATGGTTTGTCCAAAGGAAGTGAGTCAGACAATGTTCTGTTGTGATCCATAAGTTTTACATTGGCTAATTATTGGAAATAGACCACCAGACCATTTTCCTAGTCTAATCTTTTTAAGGTTTTAACCTTGGGCAGTTACTTAACTTTACTAAGATCCAGTTTCATCAAAAGTCAGTGGGAGCTAAAAATAACATTATCTTCATGAATCTGCTTCGATGAAATCATGCAAATAGACTGTTAGGAACGATATAGCTCACTCAGTAATTTCTCAATAAATATATTTTTTATAATTTTTATTGTGCTTTAAGTGAAAGTTTACAAATCAAATCAGTCTCTCACACAAAAACTTATATACACCTTGCTACATACTCCCAATTGCTATCCCCCTAATGAGACAGCCCGCTCTCTCCCTACACTCTCTCTTTTCGTGTCCATTTCATCAGCTTCTAATCCCCTCCACCCTCTCATTTCCCATCCAGGCAGGAGATGCCAACATAGTCTTAAGTGTCCACCTGATCCAAGAAGCTCACTCCTCACCAGCATCCCTCTCCAACCTATTTTCCAGTCCAATCCATGTCTGAAGAGTTGGTTTCAGGAAAGGTTCCTGTCCTGGGCCAACAGAAGGTCTGGGGGCCATGACCACCAGGGTCCTTCTAATCTCAGTCAGACCATGAAGTCTGGTCTTTCTATGAGAATTTGGGGTCTGCATCCCACTGCTCTCCTGCTCCCTCAGGGGTTCTCTGTTGTATTCCCCGTCAGGGCAGTCATCGGTGGTAGCCGAGCACCATCTAGTTCTTCTGGTCTCAGGATGATGTAGTCACTGGTTCATGTGGCCCTTTCTGTCTCTTGGGCTCGTAATCACCTTGTGTCCTTGGTCTTCTTCATTCTCCTTTGATCCAGGTGGGTTGAGACCAATCGATGCATCTTAGATGGCTGCTTGCTAGCGTTTAAGACCCCAGATGCCACTCTTCGAAGTGGGATACAGAATGTTTTCTTAATAGATTTTATTGTACCAATTGACTTAGATGTCGCCTGAAACCATGGTCCCCAGACCCCTGCCCCTGCTACGCTGGCCTTTGAAGTATTCAGTTTATTCAGGAAACTTCTTTGCTTTTGGTTTAGTCCAATTGTGCTGACCTCCCCTGTATTGTGTGCTGTCTTTCCCTTCACCGAAAATAGTTCCTATTACTATCTAAACCCCTTTCCCGCCCTCCCTCGCTCCCCCCTCTGGTAATGACAAAAGAATGTTTTCTTCTCAGTTTAAACTATTTCTCAAGTTCTTAGGGCACCTTGGTTCCTTCCATCTTTTTGCTATTATAAACAGTGCTGCATAAACATGGGTGTGCATATACCTGTTTGTGTAAAGGCTCTTATTCTTCTAGGATATATTCCAAGGAATGGGATTGCTGGATCCTATGGTAGTTCTATTTCTAGATTTTTAAGGAAGACCCAAATTGATTTCCAAAGTGCCTGTACCATTTTACATTCCCACCAGCAGTGTATAAGTGTTCCAATCTCTCCACAGCCTCTCCAACATTTACTATTTTGTGTTTTTTGGATTAACGCCAGCCTTGTTGGAATGAGATGAAGTCTCATTGTAGTTTCGGTCTGCATTTCTTTAATGGCTGATAATCGTGAACATTTCCTCATGTATCTGTTAGCTACCTGAATGTCTTCTTTAGTAATGTGTCTATTCATATCTTTTGCCCATTTTTAAATTGGGTTATTTGTCTTTTTGTAGTTGAGTTTTTGCAGTATCACGTAGATTTTAGAGATCAGGCGCTGATTGGAAATGTCATAGTTGAAAACTTTTTCCCATTCTGTAAGTAGTCTTTTTACTCTTTTGGTGAAGTCTTTGGATGAGCATAGGTTTTTGATTTTTAGGAGCTCCCAGTTATCTAGTTTTTGTTTTGTATTTTTAATAATGTTTTCTATACTATTTATGCCATGTATTAGGGCTCCGAACAGTGTCCCTATTTTTTCTTCCATGATCTTTACCTTTTTTTTAGATTTTATATTTAGGTGTTTGATACATTTTGAGCTCATTTTTTTGCATGGAGTGAGGTATGGGTCTTGTTTCACTTTTTTGCAGATGAATATCCAGTTATGCCAGCACTATTTGTTAAAAAAAACTGTCTTCTCCCCCCATTTAACTGTTTTGGGGCCTTTGTCAAAAATCAACTGCTCATATGTGGATGGATTTATATCTGGATTCTCAATTCTGTTCCATTGGTCCATGTATCTGTTGTTGTCCCAGTACCAGGCTGTTTTGACTACTGTGGTGGTATAGTAGGTTCTAAAATCAGGGAAAGTAAGGCCTCCCACTTTGTTTTTATTTTTCAGTAATACCTTATTTATCTGGGGCTTCTTTCCCTTCCATATGAAGTTGGTGATTTGTTTCTCCATCTCATCAAGAATGCCGTTAGGATTTGGACCGGAATTGCATTAAATGTATAGATCCCTTTTGGCAGAATAGACATTTTTATAATGTTAAGTCTTCCTATCGATGAGCAAGGTATGTTTTTCCACTTATGTAAGTCTCTTTTGGTTTCTTGCAGAAGTGCTTTGCAGTTTTTTGTATAAGTCTTTTACATCTTTGGTAAGATTTATTCCTAATTATTTTATCTTCTTGGGGGCTACTGTAAATGGCATTGATTTGGTGATTTCCTCTTCAATGTTCTTTTTGTTCGTGTAGAGGAATCCAACTGATTTTTGTATGCTTATCTCGTATCCTGATACTCTGCTGAACTCTTTTATTAGTTTCAGTAGTTTTCTGAAGGATTCCTTAGGGTGTTCTGTGTATAAGATCATGTCACCTGCAAATGGAGATACTTTTACTTCTTCCTTGCCAATCTAGATGCCCTTTATTTCTTTATCTAGCCTAATTTCTCTGGCTAGGACCTCCAACACAATGTTGAGTAAGAGCGGTGATAAAGGGCATCCTTGTCTGGTTCCCAGTCTCAGTGGGAATGCTTTCAGGCTCTCTCCATTTAGGGTGATGTTTGCTGTTGGCTTTATATAAATGCCCTTTATTATGTTGAGAAATTTTCCTTCTATTCCTGTTTTGCTCAAGTTTTTATCATGAATAGGTGTTGGACTTTGTCAAATGCCTTTTCTGCATCAATTGATAAAATCATGTGATTCTTGTCTTTTGTTTTATTTATGTCATGGATTACATTAATTGTTTTTCTAATGTTGAACTATCCCTGCATACCTGGTATGAATCCCACTTGGTCATGGTGAATTATTTTTTTGATATGTTGTTGAATTCTATTGGCGAGAATTTTGTTGAGGATTTTTGTGTCTAAGTTCCTGAGGGATATAGGTCTATAATTTTCTTTTCTTGTGGTGTCTTTACGTGGTTTTGGTATGAGGGATATGGTGGCTTCATAGAATGAGTTTGGTAGTATTCTGTCCTTTCTATGCTCTGAAGTACCTTTAGTAGTAGTGGTGTTAACTCTTCTCTGAAAGTTTGGTAGAACTCTGCAGTGAAGCTGTCCGGACCAGGGCTTTTTTGGGGTGGGGGGGGTTTGATTGCCTTTTCCATCTCTTCTTTTGTTATGGGTCTATTTAGCTGTTCTACCTCTTTTTGTGTTAGTTTAGGTAGGCAGTGTGTTTCTAGGAATTCACCCATTTCTTCTAGGTTTTCACATTTGTCAGAGTAAAATTTTTCACAGAAATCTGATATGATTCTTTTAATTTTAGTTGGGTATGTTGTAATATCGCCCATCCCATTTCTTATTCAGGTTATTTGGTTCCTCTCCTGTTTTTCTTTTGTCAGTTTGGCTAGTGGTTTATCAATTTTGTTAGTTTTTTCAAAGAAAACAGCTTTTGGTCTTGTTAATTCTTTTCATTGTTTTCTATTTCTTTTAGTTCAGCTCTAATTTTTAGTTTTTTTTTTTTTTCTGGTGCCTGTGAGTTTCTTTTGTTGCTCTCTTTCTATTTGTTCAAGTTGTGGGGATAATTCTTTGATTTTGGCCCCTTCTTCGTTTTGGATGTGTGCATTTATTGATATAAATTGACTTCTGAGCATTTCTTTCACTGTATCCCAGCGTTTTTACAGGAAGTGTTTTCATTCTCATTGGAATTTCTTTGTTCCATCCTTAATGCCTTCTATAATCCAGTCTTTTGTTTTGTTCAGTTTCCAAGTGTCTGATTTCTTTTCCCTGCTTTTCCTGTTATTGATTTCCACCTTCATGCCCTTATGGTCAGAGAAGATGCTTTGTAATATTTGAATGTTTTGGATTCTGCTAAGGCTTACTTTATGCCATAATATGTGGTCTTCTAGAGAATGTCCATGTGCACTAGAAAAGAAAGTATACTTGGCTGCTGTCGGGCGGAGTGTTCTGTATATGTCTATGAGGTCAAGTTGGTTGATTGTGGCATTTAGGTCTTCCGTGTCTTTATTGAGCTTCTTTCTGGATGTCCTGTCCTTCACCAAAAGTGGTGTGTTGAAGTCTCCTACTATTATTGTTTTGTCAGAAATTAATAACTCAATAAATATTAACTGTCCTGATTTTTGTTATTGATTCTAATATTATTATTTTCTCTTTTAATTAATTTATTCAGGGTTACCAGAATTTGACTTATATTTCTACTTTCACTTTCTTTTTTCTCATATTATTGACTATATCCATAGGTATATGCCTGTTTGAAAATAAAATTCAAATATCCCTTCATAGATTGGTTTGACAATCCTAGTATGACTATATAATTGTGTGGTTTGTCTATCTAACCACATTGCACATGCAAACAGGATGTGCCTCAAACTACCAGACAACTAAGAATGAGACATGTACAACCACTGGCATCAACCATTTCATGAGTGCTACGGCCATCTGTGATCAAGACATTTACACAATATTGGCAAAGTGAAAGCCACTATTATTATTTCTAGAAAGCAAACAGTAAACAGTAAAACAAATTCTCAAAGCAGATCTGCTTATTCTTCTCCAAACTACTCATATTCTTTCAATATCACTGTACTGGCACATTGTGTTTCTGGTCAAATGTTGTCTTCATGTCACCACTGCCTCTGGCTGCCACCATGTTACCCGGGACACCTGCATGGCTTCCGAGGCTTCTGCTCTGCCCCTGGGCCTCACTGGGCCTTGCTTCACTAATGGAAAGACGCCTGCACAGGATCTCCTGAGCCTCTGCCACTGGGCCCTTTTTGACCTATGCTGCTGCCTCCTACCATGCTACCCAGGCCAGAGTGGTTCTCTGTCTTGCTGCCGTGATACCAAGGCCTACCCTGCATGAGGGAATGTATTGTTCCCACCACGATGCCCAAAGGGGGAAGGAAGCAAATTACACCAGCCACACTCAGGTCTCTGTCCCGCAGGTACAACTGTTGCAGTACTTTAGTAGAAGGCACACCCCTGCACAAAGACACTCAGTTCTCTCTCTATGGACCAGCAAGCCCACCATCCCTGTCTTCACTCTTACAACTCTCTCTTCTTAATATAGGGAGTTCTCAATGCAGGGACCCTGGGTCCAAAGGATGCACTCCACTCTACGGTCTTTTTGATGGTAGTGAGGGGCCCCAGAACCTCTGTGGATTTGGCCCTTATATAAGCCTAACAGAATAGGAACAACAACCAATCTCCTAGTTGGACCACAAAGGGCACAATCCCATTAAGTGAATTTTCAATCCTCTAGTTTTGTAGTAAATCTACTAATACCTTGCAAAATTTTGGCCCAGACAATCATTTTGTGAAATTACAAGACCAGGGCTAGAAAAGCCATATAAAAGTGATTCATTGCACGGCAATAATTCAGCCCATTTTCTTAACCCTTAACCAGTTCATAAGCAGAGCTGTAACAAATCAATTAGTTAATGCTTATTATATTTTGATTATGTAGCACAGCATCGTATAACCTCCCATATTGGAGCTCCTGAGTGGTGCAAACAGTTATACTGTATAATCTCCTGGAGCAGAGCCCCTGGGTGGTACAGTTAACATGTTCAGATGCTAACTGAAAAGACGGAGGTTCAAGTCCACCCAAAGGCACCTTGGAAGAAAGACCTGGTGATCTACTTCTGAAAAATCACCCATTAAAAACTCTACAGAGCACAGTTCCACTCTGACACACACAGGGTTGCCATGAGTCAGACGTAACTCAATGGCAACTGATTTTTACTGTTTTCTGTTGCAAGATAAAGACATTAAAAAAAAAACTCTCAGTACTGTACGTCAGTTCATAAGTCAACATATTCAGCTAAAGCAGAGAAGAAAGGAGATAATGAAATTATACTTATTTGATAGATCTGGTGCTTTATATTTATTCCATACCTGAAACCAAAACCAAACCCATTGTCATCAAGTCTATTCCAACTCATAGAGACCCAATAGGACAGAGTAGAACTGCCCCATGGAGTTTCCAAGGAGCTTCTGGTGAATTTGAACTGCTGGCGTTTTGGTCAGCAGCTGAGCTCTTAACGACTGCACTACCAGGGCTCCTTATTCTATACAGTAGCCCCTAAAAATAATCCTATGGAAGAGGCATTATTATGCCCCTTTTACAGATGATTAAACTGACGCTCAGAGAGGTTATATAACAGGCCCCAAATATATAACTAGAAAGTTTCAAGACTGGAAAAGTTCAATTCGGTCATGGCCTTTTGTTGGGTAAGACATGTCTAGAAGTCCACTCTATTCCCCACATCATTACCAG